>NC_056733.1:692904007-693101507 GCF_019279795.1 Protopterus annectens
AGCGGCTCTGGACCCATCCAAGGTAGAGACATCCACTGGTTCCGTAGTTAAAGAAGAGTCTTGCGGCATACCGGACTCTGATCGGGTCTCAGTAGTGGCTTGTGAATCCAAAGTGAGTATCAGGGGCTGCGAAAGCGCCTCACTGAGTACCTGTGAACTGGCGACTAGCTTAACGGAAGCGTCAGCAGCAGTTTTGGACCTGTGCAGTCTGTCTCTCTCTTTATACTTACATTTTTTCGGAAGATCGGTAATCGGATGGCTTACTGAAGCCATTTTGGAATACGGTGATCGAGAGCGAAAGAATTTAGTGACAATAAGGGCCCGACTACGAATAGTTCGGGCATTGAAGAAAGCACAAAACCGACAGTGAGGAACATCATGGTCTGGGCCTAAACAGGTGACGCAGTAAGAATGGAAATCATGGTGTGGTATTTGCTTTCCACAGGTGAGACAACTGTTAACTTTTTCTGACATCGGTTAGAGTAAGATAAAAGGATCCCCAACAAGGTACTTAGCTTTAGAAGACTTCAGGATGATTCAATTCGGAACGAAAACTCAGGTAGCGGCCGATCAACACTCGTGCGAACTGCTTCTGTTTCGGGCTCCTCGGCAACAAAGACTGATGTAATGGTGTCAGCTGCCTGTTTTTATACCCCTGACGACCTGAAGTCAGTCTTGAAGCGACAGCAACTACCGCAAAAATACAAAGTCTCTGGTATTTGGGCTGACTGAGGGCTACCTGCATGCAGATAACGCAAGTGTGATGACTGCAACAGTGAAACACGAAGAACATCCACATCTTTTTTGTCCCTCACTGATTCCTGGGAAAGTATCATTGAGGGGAGGAGAAGCAGACTTCGATGGCAGACCGTGTCTTCCCATCCTTCTCACTCTGGACCAGAGTCTCTCTAACAGATTTCCCAAAAAGGGAGGAATTATCGTAAGGGGCATTTGTAAATGATGCCTTAAAGGGTTCCGAGAATTGACAAAGCCAGAGCCAAGTGTGATGCCTGATGGCAACGCCCATTCCAACAGCCTTTGCGGCTCCCTCTGCAGCATGGGAGAGCAGGCGCATGGACATATTCGAGACTGAGTGGCCATTCTCATGGGGAACTTCTTTTTGTTCTCCAACATGGACTCCAGGGTCGACTCAGCAACTTCCTTCACCAAGTCTCTCTGTAATCGAATGACGTGTGCCTTGTAGATCACCGCCCTTACTGAGAAGGTCGCTGAAGCATACACCCACTTCCCTAAAACGGTCTATTGCCCTTGATTCACGATCAGGAGGGTAAACCATGGAGCTCTCCTGTGCGAGCTCCTTCTTGGTGGTGGCTGCCACAACCATCAAGACCTTGTCCGGGCGCTTACGGATAGTCTCCACTGTGTCGGTTTTTTTCCATACCCTAGATGTTATAAGATCCACTAAAGGATCCGCAGGAGGGGACACCCAAGAGATAGATGGGCCCGTGCTGAATGCCTCCAGGAACACTGACTCGTCCGAGGTCAGTTTTGGGGCAAACCACTCCCCCTTCTGGCAGAGGAGCTCCATGATGTCTCCAAAGGAGACATCCTTGGGCGGTGACCTTGGGGAACCTTCCCTCTCCCTCCAAGTCAGTGTCTTCGGTGAGGGACTCTGGTGGAAAATCCAAGTGCCTTCTCTTACATGTCCATTTGCGAGGGATCTCCGCAGTAGGACTCTCTGGAGAGGACTCACAAACTTCCTGTTGTTCCCATGGGGGTGCCTCCTGAGGCAGGAAGGTCAAAGGCTGTCTCTGAGAGGGCAAGACAATTGGGACCGCACCCAAAGCCGAGGGGGTCTGGACGGAGTCTGAGGACGAGATGGTCAAGGGTCTCAGAACCAAGAGAGCCCTCTCCACCACATCAAAGGCTGAAGGGGAACGAACCTCCTGTGGGATACCAGTGAGGGCCGTCCCCCTTTGACCTGAGAGAGGAGTCAGAACAGAGGCTCTAGGAGCCAAGATGCAGACAGGGATACTGCACTCAGAAATGCTGAAAGTCGACAGCAATCGGATCCGTCACGTTCAAGGCAACAGCCAGAGTCGAGGTACATGGAACAGACAGCGCCTATCACTCGACCCCGAGGGTCCTTGGATCCAAGAACTGTGGAACCAATGGTCAGCTCGGAGAAGGAGCTATAGGTGTAAAGAAATGCTGTGAGCTCCCCCCTCCAGAGGGAGAAGGTGCAGGCAAGACCCCCATCTGGATATGAGTGCAGATAAATCTCCGCATCACCTTGTCCATCTCCGCTTCGCTCAAGCTTTGTGTGGAGAGGGAAGAAGATGCCACCAAAATAGGTCTGGAATGCTGGTGGGGAGAGGTCCTAACTGGGGACCAGATAGGGGTTTCCTCTGGCTCCAGGGAGAATCTAGGAGACCCAGGCCTGGTTGGAGGCCTGACTTTCGGTGACAGACTTGCCTGAACCGAGTAGTCAGGGGACCGCTTTCGCGGCTTGGCCTTCTCTTCCTACCCGGACCTCTTAGCAGGAGTTTGAGTCCCAGAGCCCGGGGAAGAGGAAGAAGATCCAGCTGCTGCTGTTCCCCCAGAGGGGGATGAAAGTACTACTGTCCCCGAGGCAGGAAGTCGGCCTTTTAATATTAGTTTGTCCCTCCTGTCCTTCAGTGCTCTGGGATTGAACCCCGCACAGATAGGACAGGAGGTCTGAAGGTGCGCTGCTCCCAAACACACACAGAGTGTGGCCATCCGCTATGGAAAGCTTATGGCCACACTCTGTGCATTTTCTGAGCCCTGATTTAGGGGCTTCTGATATCCCTAAAGTAGGCCCACACACACTCATACACATGACAGAAAAGGCAGAGCAGAAGCGGAAAGAAAAACTTTTTTTTTTTTTTTTTGCCTGACTGCCGCGGGGAGGTAAAGAATAGGTAAAGAAAGAAAATAGAGAGAGAGATTACAGCAAAAAATTCACAGAATTCTACTCACAAAAACCCAACTAATGCTAAGAGCTCAAACCACACTTGTTGATTCACAGGCGGCAAACGGGATCTGAAGGGAGGAAGGAGACATGGAGCATTATGGGTAATAGGAGGAGCTGGGAGCTCGGATCAGTAGCTGGAAAATGCCGCCGTTTTCAGATCCGATTCGGATCCGAAACTCACAGGTTGAAGACTGAAGTCAACTACTTCAGATCAGACTTTACCAAACCTTATGGAAGAAAGGCAAAGATGGTGACTTACAACTGGGTAGCACATTTTCTTTTTTTGCAACAATGGTTCTCCCTAATGTTAACAATGCAACTATAATGGTAACTTAAAATAAGGTACCTATTTACCTTTGTATAAAAAGAACAGCAGAATGTGCTTAATCAATGTAATCAGCTGCTACTTAAAATATTTTCAGTTTAATGATACATGCAGTTGATATCAGTGCTGCATAAAGATGTGGTAATACATACGTTTATTGCAACTATAACTTTCTTGTTAAAAATACTGAACTACATTTTATCAGTCATTTGTCATTTCACACTGTCCTTACAAATGTCCTTATATTTGTATTTCTTTTTCTCATTAAATTTTGGATGTATCCACATGTTGTAGACCATTCTGGTTCCCTACTTATGAGCTACTACATTGCTTCTTCACCTTTTAAAAAAGTGAGAATTTTTGAGAAGGCACAAATTTTTCCAAGAGCAAACAAATGCAACAAAAAAATGAAATCAATGACACAGTGCATTTCAATGCACTAGGTCTCACTGGTCATTTTGAAGTGGGTTAATGATATGCTGAAGAATTCAGGAAATTCCGCAGTTCTTTCAATGACATGCAGTACTGGTACCTCAGGGTTTATTAATGATTGCTAAGACAGATGAAGCAGAACAAAGGCATAGTTTTCTCTTCGGTATAATTCATTAACAGCAGAGAGTCTATGAATAATTTCAAAATAGCTAAAGGTATATGAAGGATAATGCTGTACATCCACTGGTGCTTACTCAAAAAAAGTTTGACAAATGCAGACTCTGTTGGCAAAAATACTTTTATCTATGCAGCTACATTCTTTCTTTCTTTGTTCATAGTCAGTCTGCAGAAAAGTAATAGGTTCATATTCATAGGAGATTACTAGACTAATGGCCCTAGGGCCTTTACAAGCCTAGCCGTGTAAAAAAAAAACGAGTACTCTTATTGACCATAATTAGATGGTCGTTGTTAGCAGAGTGATTTTGTGATCAGCACCGACTCCACAAGGGACATAGGTGTTACCCCCGGGTGATTTTACGGTCACCCATTGAGTTGTCAAGGTTGTGCTTGAATAGGGTCATTGAGGAGCTCTGCTTCATATGGAGTGGGAGCTTATTCCAGAGGAGCAGCAATCGCTGGGACATACATCTGTCCCAGCGATCAAAACTGAATCATAGGAGGTTACTAGGCTATCGACCGGGAGGTCATTTCAAGCCTAGCCATTTTATCCCAATGTAATATCACAGATACTCTAGTCAATACCCAGGATTGTATTTACTGAATGTCCATGTCCAGGAGGGCTGTGGGTGGTATCCCTGGTAAGAATTTATGGTCCTTCATCCACTCGTCCAGCTTCATTTTGAACAGTGTCATACAGGTGCGCTGTTTCACATGAACTGGCAGCCTATTCCAAAGATGCAGCAGTCACTGGGAGACAAATCTGTGTCCCTCCTGCATGTCCTGTTCAAGTCACAGGTCATATTTAGGTCCCTGGAACGGGTAAGCTCTAGTCCCACTTGATTTACGGATGTACATCAAATTCATCAGGTTTGGGTCAGGGATTGCTGTGTAAGCCAGTCATAAGTCTCCCCTAAGAAATCTATATGATGCTGAGTATAGTGACAGGGACTTTATTCGGCCTGTGTAAGGCACATGTTGAAATCTCCTGATCTTCTTAGTTAGAAACCTCTGAGGTCTCTCTAATTGCTGCAGATGCTTTGTACAGTGCATGCTGAAAGGGGCGTTATACTCAATTATGGGCCTTATTAGTGACGAGTATAGAGGGGTTATAACCTCCTTTGCTTTACAGGCGATGCCTTTGCTAATCAAGTGTGCTACGTAGAAAGCCATCCTTACTACAGTAGATACATGGTGGTCAAAGTTAAGGCTGCAGTCTACTTGTGATCCCAGATCTCTTACCACTTTGTAGGTACATAGGGTATTGTTGTTAATTTGATAGTGTGAAGGGACACGGTTTTTACTGAACAGAATGATGATGCATTTCTTTGCATTCAGTTTGAGACCGCAACTAAGACACCAGTCATTGGTATGAGTAAGACCTTCGTGAAGTATACTGACATCATTTGGGGATTCAATAATTCCACCCAGTTTGGGGTTGTCCGCAAACTTGGTCAGCCACAGTCCTTTAGTTTTGACCTGAACTTCTGAGAAGTATACACCAAACAGTAGGGGCCCAGCACTGACCCATGTGGCACTCCCCCAGGGATAGGTCTGCTGGTTGATGTGGAGTCACCCACTTTGATAGTGTGTCACCGGTTTGTGAGCCAGTTGGCAACGCATCTTACAACAAAGGTGTTTACATTCAGTTTGATAAGTTTACCAGTAATGCCTGAATGTGGGATGGTGTCAAAGGCCTTTGCCAAGTCGAGGTATGCTGTGTGCACTGATCTGCCCTTGTCAATGGGTCTAGTCATATTTTTGAAGAAATCCATCAGGTTTAACAGGCGGGATCTGGCCTTGAAGCCAAACTGGGTCAGGTCCAGGATTTGGAGGTCGATTATGTCTTTACTTATGAGGTCTACGATGATATGTTCTATGGCTTTACAGATGAGGCTGGTCAGACTTATGGGTCTATAATTCCTTGGGTCTGTTACTAAGCCAGCTTTGTGGAGGGGGAATAATTGCTGCTGTTCTCCATTCCGTAGGAACAAAGCCAATGGTTAGGCTGTAATTGATGGTGAAACTAGTTCATGTTTTAGTTTGTTTAGAAGACAGCCTGGGATGTCGTCTGGTCCCATAGAGGTTGTGTTTTTTTGCCTTAGACAAGGCTTTAAAGACCTGCTCTTTGGATATGTAGGGTGGGGTGGGGGCAGAGTTTGTGATAAGTTTTGAGGGAATAAGGGAGTGAAATTTTCTCCAGATATGTCCACTAGCAGGTTTGCTATCTCTGCAGGATCAGTGTATGCGATACCATTAGTCAGTAGTTCGGCATATGCTTGGGTCCCACCTTTTAAGCTGTGTACATACCCGTAAAAGGCCTTCTGCAGCACTCATATACTGACTTAGAAAAGTTCTAGCAAACAAACATAAAGATGCTTGGGAAAACAATGGGGATGTTTAAAAACTACCAAAATAGAAACAACTGGCCTTTGTGTGAAATAATTATCCAAATAAACAATAACAGGAATACAATGTTTCCAGATGTGGTTGAATCAAAAATTAAGGCAAGTCCATGCCATTTAGAAAACGTTAAGGAGAAAAAGAAACTGAAAGACTGTTAAGGCACTTCAGATATTTAAACACACAACAACCAGGTAAATGAGCTATATCAATGAAGGTTGGTGTAAATGATGTCACAGTGTTATGTAAATGTGCTGCTCTGACTTAGAAATGTTTTATGTTAATTGTAGACCTTTTTTATTCAGCTCGGGAGTTCTCTTCATTTATTCTGGTTAGTGTTTACATTCCACCTCAAGCCTGTGTGAGGCCAGCAGTACAAAAACTGTCTGATCAGATAATGTGCTTGGAGCAGAATTATCCAAACTCCCTTCTGATTATTCTGGGGGTTTTAATAAGGCAAATCTCAGCTATGAATGTCCTAAATTTACACAGCATATAAGGTGTCCTAAGAGAAACAGGAACACACTGGCTTACTGTTATACAGTGCTAAAACATGCTTACTGTGCTGTCCCCTGTTCAGCTTTGGGCTTTTCTTTCTTTTTTTTTTCAAAACAGGTTTATTGTTTTAACATATAAGAGAAATATCATAACAATTTTATACAAGTAATTAAAAATAGATATTATTATAATATTCAACAAAACAACTAAAGTATTTACAAAGACATCCACTACAATCAGATCAATTAATTAAACTAAAATACCATGCTATTGAAATTAGAATTTTTTTAACAAATTTTGTAAATTATCCCATACAATATAATAAGATGTTTTTCTAGTTGTTCTTGACCTAATTGTGTTTATTTCCATATGGCACACTACATTCATAACATTTTTAAATTCATTGAACGAAGGAGGTGTATCTGAAATCCAATTTCTGGTTATTATTTTCCTAGCCACTGCTAGAATAGACCATAACAAGGGAAGCTTAATCTTTTTAACACTTTGGGGTACAGGTGTGTTGAATAATATAAGAAATTTAGAAATAATGAAATTATCTGTAAAAAGAGCCTGCAAAAATTCATTAATTGACTTCCAGTATTCTTTCAATTTTATACAGTCATAAAACATATGAGCCCAGTCACCATTAATTTCTACATTACATCTCTTACATAGATTATCTTTATTATTTATTTTATTCATCATCAAAGGTGTATAAAAAGATCTATGTAAAAATTTCCATGTATAAAGTCTCCAGACAATGGAAGACGTAGTTCTATAGGCAGATTCCAATATATATTGTTTATCTTGTTGATTTGGTGGGTCCCCATTAATAGAAGTGAAATAATTCCAGTATGTATCTACACTGTGAAAAGTTTCTTGTCTGATAATTTTATGTATGTATGAAAGTTTACCTTTATCAGAAACTTTATGTTGTAAATTTAATATCAAGTAATCAATCAGTGTTGGAATAGATTCTTTAACTGTTATAGACATTAGATCTATTCTATCAATGAGATGTTGTCTAAAGGTCTGAACCTCTAACCAGCAAGTTTCTCTTAGATCAAATTCTTGTTTTAAGAACTCTAGATTTTTAACTTTATTATCAGATATCAACTGATACCAGTATTTTAGATCATTATCTATAGCTAAATGAGTTCCTTCAGAAGTAGATGACAAAAGCATACCCTGAGTATACATTATAGGGAATATAATAAAATTCCATTCCCTATACTTAGGGTGCATGAATATAAAGTTACGATAGCTAATAATAATATTTAATGGGTAACAAACCATATGTTTAGGTGTAATAGGTGAAGTACAAAATTCCTTTAGTAACCATAACATGGAGTTATTTACAATCATATTTTTATGTGTTAAGGAGATTTTCATGAAGTGCATACTAATTAGCTCCCAATAATCTTTCCATTTTGCGACATATGACTGATCTATTAATAAAGTAATTACTTTTACAATAGAAGAGATAGTATATAAATTAAAGTCTGGAAAAGAAATACCCCCTTGAGACCAGCTATTAGTATGTTTCTTTAATGCAATCCTAGGTCTATTAGGTGCCCATAGGAAATTTAACATTAGTGTATTCAGTTTCTTGATAATTATTTTTGTAGGTGGAAGTATTATTGATTGTATTAAGTATAAAATCTTGGGGAATATTATCATTTTAATAATTGTAAGTCTCTCCTCCATAGTAAAAAACATATTATTCCAGGTATTAAAAAGATTTTGTATATTAAGAAAACATGTATTATAATTATTATATATAATAGATTTAATATCTTTAGATAGTATTATACCTAAATAAGTTATCTGACCTGAATTGGGTACATATTTAGTAAAATCACTAGCTTTGGGCTTTTCTGACTACTATCTGATTCATTTGCTTCCTATCTATAAGAGCAGGTTAAAATCTGTTACACCTGTTGTGACGATTGGGGAGAGATGGGCGAAGGTTGCCAGCCTAGTCAAATAGAATTTGATACATAATTCTATCAACTGTATAAATAAATGTAAAATGCAGGCTTGTGTTTTTAAATGTAAGAAAACACTGTAAAATGTGAACTTCAAGATTGGTGCAACATTGCCACCTGCTGTAAGGAAAACCAAGCCAAGTATTTCAAATGTGTCTTTTTAAGTTGAAAAGAGCTTATTAATGTTTTACAAGTTGGTTCCAGTGCGGCTGGATGAAGGTTTCATGTCCATTGTTTTAAGGCTAAAGTTTATGACCGGAATTTAGATCTGGAATGTGTTTTATTGCTTTGGTTTCTGCTAGAATATATATGTGAAATGCCTTGTATTGTTGTAAGTTTCTGAGGAGGTGTTAGATTGCTAAATAATGCAATTTGTGGCCTGAGAACTCAGACCAGGTGTTAAGATGATGCAATATGAATACTGGGAAAACCTAAGTGTCAAAAATTATGTAATTTTGGGAGGGCCTTAGAGACATGTTTGTTAGCAATGTTTAAATACTATTTCTCACAAGAGACAAAAGGCATTTTGATCTTGATATCCAACTTACCAGCACTCTGCTTATGCTCACATGTAAGTTTCTAGCACTGTGATTTCTTGTAGGAATAGTTAAAGCTAGTAAAGATTAAGTAGGTATTTTTCTTTGAAATCAGACCTGTCCTACTGTATTATTTTAAGTTTCTGCGTGATCTCTGAACTCATAGATATCTCTGTGGTGTAGTAGTTTTGTCTTGTGTTTTAATTATTTATTATTAAATATTTTTAAAACCTTCTACCTGTGGCTGCTTTGTGTAGAGATAAACTCTAGAATACATTGCATATTTATAGAGGTTATTGTAATAGGCCACTCTAAAGTAAGTCTTGACTGTTAGTCATACTACCAATGGATAATAATATTGCATGGTAATAATTGGACACCCTTTTAATGGCCTTTTAGTAGCTGATATTATTAACTGGGTGGTGGCAGTAATTACTACCGTATAGTCTGGGTAAAGGGGCACAGCTGGAGAATCTGTGTCAGCCTTTCCCAGGAGTGTCTGTGAAGTTGTATAAATACTTATATCAAAGTGTGTGTGTCAGCTACTTGGCAGGGATACGAAGCACTGGTTGGACAGACAGGGTACTGGAGGTTTTTGCTTGCCCAGTTAGGCTGATACCTGGACCCTACAGCTGTGCCAGTGGGGAGTCTTATTGGGGACCTGGTGAGCAAGGGAGCAACCAGCCCCAGACTGACTGTGATCTCTGTGTGCACTTAAGGAAAATTGTACTTTACTGTGTGTATTGGTTATCCTTTCCTCTTCTATGAGTCAACCTCCCTGGTGTTAGTGGTGAGGATTGAGGCTCCTTGATTGCTGGGCCAGGGCACAGTCGTCCCATCTGTGATCAATACAGCGAGAAGGTGAACTCTTGAGGCAAAGCTGAAGCTGCAAGCCTGCTTTGAATGTAGAGATTGGAGTGTCTTTGAAGATTCTGCTGCTAACTTGCATGAACTAGCAGACACAGTAATATCTTATGTCAGCTTCTGTGAAGGTATGTGCGTCTCCAATAAGACCCGGTTAAAATTTAACAGCAAACCCTGGTTTACTGCTAAACTTAAGCAACTTCATCAAGCCATGGAAGATGCCTGTAGAAGTGGGGATAGAACATTTTTCGACAGGCAAAGAACACACACTGACAAAAGAAATAAAAGTGGCTATAAAGAACTACTCTGAAAAGTTGAAAAAACTGTTTTTAGCCAATGACCCTGCATCAGTGTGTAAAGGTCTACAAAACATTACAAACTACAGGAAACCATCCTCCTACACTACAGCTAATTAACAGCTGGCTGATGACATGAATGCTTTTTACTGCAGGCTTGATAAGCCTGAGGCTACAAATGACACTATTACCAGCTCAGTCAGTGTTCAGACTTATACGACTCTCTCTTCCACACATTCTCACATTCAGCCTGCATTAACTATCTCTGCAGAGGATGTGTATCATTTTTTTTAAAGGACAGGAGCTGGCCCAGATGGGGTTTCACCTGCCTGTTTAAAAATATGTGCTGATCAACTGGCTCCTGTTTTACTCGGATTTTTAATAAATCATTAGAACTATGTGACATTCCTTTATGTTTCAAACAAGCCACTATCATTCCAGTCCCTAAAAAATTCACTGTAACAGGACTGAATGACTACAGGCCTGTTACTTTGACATCAGTGGTCATGAAGACTTTTGAGAGGCTGGTGTTAGCTCACTTGAGGGATATTACAGCTCCGTCATTGGACCCCCTTCAGCTTGCTTATCGACAGAACTGGTCAGTGGATGATGCAGTTAATATGGGCCTGCACTATATCTTGCAACATCTCGACAACCCACGAACATATGCAAGGATTCTGTTTGTGGGCGTCAGTTCTGCATTTAAAGAATAATTCCAGAACTACTTCTCTTGAAACTCTCCCAGTTTTCCATTCCTGCTTCCACCTCTCAATGGATCACCAATTTTCTAACCAATAAGAAACAGTAGGTGAAACTGGGGAAATTTACATCTAGCTATCGCACGATCAATACAAGTGCCCCCCAAGGATGTGTGCTCTTCCCACTGCTACTCTCCCTCTACTCTAACGACTGCACCTCTAAAAACCCCTCTGTCAAACTTATTAAATACACAGACGATACAACTATCACCGGGGTCATCAGGAATGGTGATGAGTCTGCATACAAATGGGAGGTTGAGCAGCTGGCCCTTTGGTGTACTCAGAATAACCTGAAACTGAACACTCTTAAAACTGTGGAGATGACAGTGGACTTTAAGAATGGTACTACAATATTATCCCCTCTCTTTATATTTAATATTCAGTTGTGGAATCCTTCAAGTTTTTGGGATCTATAATCTCCTGGGACTTGAAGTGGAAAACCAGTGTAGGGTCCATCATAAAAAAGGCACAATAAGGAATGTACTTTCTGTGACAGCTGAGGAAGTTCAACCTCCCACAGGAACTGTTGATTTAATTCTAAACAGCAGTCATTGAATCTGTTCTAAGCTCATGTAGAACAGTGTGGTTTGAATCTCTGTCTAATCATGACAAAAAGAGGTTACCTCGAACAGGCAGGTCTGCCGAAAATATCACTGGTGCTAGTTTGCCTCATTACAGGACCCTGTACTATTCCAGAGTCATGAAAAGGGCAGGCAAAATCATCACCTTCACATCCAGGCTACCATCTTTTTGGACTGTTACCATCAGCCAGACATAGATTAATATGCCCCAAAAAGTACAGTTTTGTACCTACCATAAATGTAGATGTTCGAAGATCCACATTGCTGCAGTCCTTACACTTGGGTAGTCCGCTGTCCTCGGTCGGCCCGAATATCAAAGTATAAGGCTGACGTTGGTCAAGGCGCATTAGACTGACATCAGGACGTCAGGGTACAAATGCGCATGACCGACGTCATATCCTCAGTCTTTTCTTGCCCCAGATGTCAGAAGACCCTAACAAGAAAGGTCAAAACCCAAAGACAACAAAACCAACAACCAACCACCCTAGCACTAATAATATGTACAATATATACAATATACACAAAATTTACAATCCAACCCACACAACCGCCTCTAACTACAGAGGGGAAGGAGGGAGGGTAAATTGGACTGCAGCAATGTGGATCTTCGAACATCTACATTTATGGTAGGTACAAAACTGTACTATGTTCTTCATCTCACATTGCTGCAGTCCTTACACTTGGGTAGAATCCCAAAGCAGAGGTAAGGGAGGCTGGCACAACTATAAAGAAGCAGGAGCTGCCAAAATGCCCTGTAAAATAGCAGTGGCAAAACCAGCCCTAGATTTAGAGTAAAGTGGAAGGTGATAATGCTTAGAGAAAGTATGCACAGAACTCCAAGTAGCTGCCTCCAAGATATCTTTAGTTGCCACCCCCCTTAAAAAAGCTGTTGAAGTGGCAGTAGCCCTAGTGGAATGAGGCCTAATCCCAGCTGGAACCTCCTTGCCATGGTGGGAATAACAGAAAGCAATGCAAAACCCAATCCACTTAGAAATAGTTTGTTTTGACACAGGCTTGCCCTGAGAACTCAAAGCAAAAGAAACAAATAACTGCTGAGACTGCCTGAACCCTTTAGTTCTGCTCAAATAATATCGCAACTGCCTGTGTATATCCAAAGTGTGCAAAATCTTTTCCCCTTTATTTTGGTGGTTTGCATAAAAGGTAGGCAAATGAATAGTTTGGTTTAAAGACACACTAGAAACCACTTTAGGCATAAAGGAAGGATTAGTACGTAAAGATACCCTATCCTTATGGAAAATTAAGAAAGGCTCAACTGCCATAAGGGCCTGTAATTCAGAAACCCTTCTCGCAGAGGTAATGGCTAACAAAAAAGCAGTCTTCCATGATAAATATTTCAACTCAGCAGTAGCTGCAGGCTCAAAAGGTTGTAGAGTGAGTTTCTCCAACACAAAATTGAGATCCCAAGCAGGAGTAGGAGCTCTCCGTGGGGATCTTATATTCTTTGCCCCTCTAAGGAATTGCTTAAACAAAGGATGAGAAAACAATGGTGGGTCACAATCATAGTGAGCAGAAATTGCTGCAGCATGAATCTTAATAGAAGAGAAGGACAAACCTTTGTCCAGTAACTCAGTAAGATATTGAAGAGCCACACTTAAATTAGGCTTAGAAACATCAAATGCTTTTGCTGCACTCCAAAATAAAAATCTCTTCCATTTATCTGCGTACACTTTCCTTGTACTAGGCCTTCTGGCTTCCAAAATAACATTTAAAACTTGCTGTGGAAGCTGAAACCCTCCAGGGTTTAAAACAGAATATGCCAGGCTGTCAGGTGAAGAGAGTGAAGTTTGACATTGAGTAAATGACTGTTCTCCTGAGTCAGCAGGTGTGGAATCGAAGGTAAAGGCCATGGAGGCTCCCGTACCAGACTTCTCAGTAGTGGGTACCAATGCTGTCGAGGCCAATCTGGAGCTATTAAAATCATCTTTGGCTTGTCCTGTCTGACCTTCAGAAGTACCTTTGGGAGGAGAGGCAGAGGTGGAAAGGCATACACATGAAGATTGCTCCAATTGAATGAAAGAGCATCCACTTTCCAAGCTGTGGGATGAAAACTTTTGTGCAAAACTTTGGCAGCTGGTAGTTTAGTGGAGAAGCGAACAGATCTATGTCTGGAGTTCCCCATGACACTGTCAATTTCTGAAATACATGAGGATCTAATTTCCACTCGTGGGGATCCATAATTTGTCTGCTCAACACATCTGCTAAGGAGTTCAGTGCTCCGGCAGAAACCTTGCCTGAAAATTTAGCTGTAAACTGAGAGCAGTCTCCCACAAAATCATTGCTTGTCTGCACAGAGGATAAGAATGTGTTCCCCTTGCTTGTTGATGTACCACATGACAGTTGTGTTGTCTGTTAGAATCAACACCTGCCCTGGAAGAAGTAAATCCTTGAAAGCTATTAATGCAAATTGGACTGCTAACATCTCCTTCAGGTTGATATGTAGATGTAGAAGTCTGGCAGGCCACGTGTCTTGTATCCACTTTCCATTTAGATGAGCTCCCCAAGCTTTGTCTGAGGCATCTGTCGTTAGAATCTGACTCGCCTCTGGCTGGGTCACAGAGAGTCCCTTGTTTAGGTGACATTCCTGAGCCCACCACAGAAATTCCTTTTGAATGCAAGGTATTATCTGAATGACAGTGTCCAAATCTTGGCAGTGCTGTGTCCATACATTTTTGAGATACCATTGTAGCTTCCTCATATGCAGTTTGGCATTGGGAAGCACCAGAATACAAGATGCCATGAACCCCAAGGCTTGAAGGACTGTCCTTGCAGTCAGCCTGGACTGATGAGACAATTGATGGAAGTAAAGAGAAAGATTCTTTTGTTTGTCTGGGGTCAGAAAAGGCCATCTGGGATGCTGTATTCAGTCTCACACCCAGAAAGCACATGTCCTGAGAGGGTACTAGACTGGACTTTATTTCGTTCACAGAATACCCTAGGCATCTTAGCACTGCTATCACATAGTGTAGATGATGAAGAAGCTCTTCTTTTCCTTGAGCCAGAATCAGACAATCGTCCAAATAAGGATAGATCTGTATTCCTCTTAGTCTGAAGAAAGCTATCACTGGAGCCAGAACCTTCGTGAATACTCTGGGCGCAGTAGATAAGCCAAAGGGCAATGCAGAGAACTGATAATGAGAAGTCCCAGACCGGAAACGTAGATATTTCCTGCAACTTAGCCTGATAGGAACATGAAGGTAAGCATCCTTGAGATCCAGAGTCACCATCCAATGATCTTTGCCCAGCAGAGGTAAAAGCTGTTGTAACGTCAACATTTTGAACTTGGGAATGTCCAGATAAGTGTTGAGGATACATAAATCCAAAATTGGTCTCCACGTGTTCCCCTTCTTTGGTACTAGGAACAGGCGAGAATAAAATCCTAGGCCCACTTCTGACAGAGGGACCGGCTGAATGGCTCCTATTTGGAGAAGCAGAGAAATCTGTTTGTGAGCCTCTATTCTTTGCTGAGGAGGAACGTCTGGCATGCCTTTGAAAGGAGGCAAGGTATGGAAATAAAACCTGTAACCTTGGTGTATGATATCCAATACCCATCTGTCTTGGGTAATTAAACTCCAATTTTCTTTGAAAAGTGCCAACCTTCCTCCCAAAGGTGCTGCTAGTCGAGAAGACTCTGGCAGCTGAAAAGGTAGGTCATTGGGTCTGTTTACGAAAGGACTGACCCCTGCCCTCACCGAAGACTGTGCAGGTGAACTCCTGTTCTAGGCCTGAAAGAGCCCTGAGCTCTGCCCCTACCCGTCTAGACCTGCCCCTAGACTGGGAATCATAAGAAGGATCGTCCACCCCTTAGTAGGCCAATTTCTGCTAAACTGGAGGCTGAACCTGCAAAAATCTTTAACAGTCTGCATAGACTTAGCCTTGTCTTCCATTTTCTTTAAGACTGCCTCAACAGGTGAACCAAATAACACATCAGATTGTAAAGGAGCATCCAAAATCCTTGTCTTAACATGGTCAGATAAATTCTGATCCCTCAGCCAGGCGTGCCTCGAAGAACTGACCCTGTGGCAGCCACCCTAGACGAGGCCTGTACAGCATCAAAACCACATTGCAAAGAATGCTTACCCACTTGTTCAGAGACATGTACCAAATCCTGTAACTCTTTACAGTCAATACCTTCCGCCAGAGCATCTACCTTAGACTTCAATTGAGACAGTAGATAGTTTTGGTATTTCAACATGTGAAACTGGCAATTTAGAGCCCTCATAGCTAGGGTGGAAGACGTATAAACTTTCTTTCCCCATCTATCCAAAGCCCTAGCCTCTTTATCTGGAGGAACCGGATTTTTAACAACAGAAGCCTTAACACCCTTAGGCCCCTGACTAACAGTTTCTGGGTCCGCCCTAGGACTCTTAAAAGAAACTTATGAGCTTCAGGCACCCTATAATACCTATCCGGCTTAACAGGAGCAGGAGGCAGGGAATCAGGATTAAGAGAAGCCTCTGCAAACACATCCTCCACAACATCCAGAACAGGAGGTATAGCCAAAGGCCTATGCTGGGGTAAAACAGAAATTCCCTAAGCCTTTTCCTGGAATCAGAGAAATCCTGACCTTCCCACTTAAAATGCTCCCTCATGGAATGGAGGGTCTCTGAAAAGAAAAATCCTCAGGAGGAGAAGCAGAAGGAGTAGAATCATCCACATCAGAGTCAGAATAAGGGGAATACTCCTGCAAGTCTTCAGCCGAAGACTCTGAAACATCTGAAGCCTGCTCAAAACTCCCCAACTCAGGTTCCACCCTAGGCCTCTTATCAGGAGGGGGCAAAGAACCTCTAATTAAGGTAATCAAATCTTCTGCCATTTTAAGCATATGCTTCTTGGGCACAGATCCTGAAGAACTAGGAGTGACACCAACTGAAGCTAAACCTGGCCTGCCTCTGGGAGAAGCCTTGGAAACAGAAGGCCTAACCACCCTAGGAAGGGAGGGGAGTACAGTAACCTGAGAAGCCCCTTCAGCCTGACTTGCCTCCTGAGAGGCCACATCCTGCAATAACAAGGTCTCCCCCTGGGCCTCCAGAGAAACCTCCGGTGGAACCACCGGCTCCACCGATACCTCTAAAGAACCGCCGTCCGGTACGGACGACTCATCTACCCTGGGCTTAGCTGCTTTATCCTTGCGCTTCTTTGAAGAAGCGGACGCCGGAGCATCCGTCGGCATAGTGTAATTGCACCGCTTCCCAAAGACTAACCTGGCACAATCTAACCTTCTCTTAATAGTGCGCTTATTGAATCTAGCACAAAAGCGACACCCAACAACGTCGTGCTCAGGCCCTAAACAAGGAATACACAAGGTATGATAATCTCTATGCGGTATCTGTTTCCCACAAGAAATACAGTTATTCACTTTTTCTGACATCTGGTAAACCACTGAGGCAAGAAAAAAGCAAAATATTCCCCAACGGGGTACTTAGCCAACTTTGACTCGGTCTGAAACTCCGAACTCGAAAAATTTCAGAACGCCGAACGGCACTTGCAACGCTGCTTCTGCATCGGACCATGCGGCAAAAAAGACTGAGGATATGACGTCGGTCATGCGCATTTGTACCCTGACGTCCTGATGTCAGTCTAATGCGCCTTGACCGACATCAGCCTTATACTTTGATATTCGGGCCGACCGAGGACAGCGGACTACCCAAGTGTAAGGACTGCAGCAATGTGAGATGAAGAACATCAAGCAGATACAAGAACAGTTTTTTCCACAGGCCAAGTTCATAAACGGTTAAACTCAGCTTATTAGGTTGGGGTATTTTCCCAAGAATCCGAGAATTCTGCAGTATTGTTTACATATTGTTAAAACTTGTTTCTTTCAGAGTTTATTTCAATATTTCTTACACTGAGTTTCACTTTCCACCCTGTATGTATATGTATACATATATTTACTTTTTTGCCTTGTTTCTAATAGTTGCATGTATGTCGTTTGTCTTGTCTTAATAGTTGTATGCATGTCATTTATGTAACTCATACTTACAGAGTCATTGAAACCGGAGTCAAATTTCTGGTATGCATGCATACTTGGCCAATAAATGTGATTCTTATGTTTCACAGACACATTCTTACCGTAGTATTTTAATAAAACAGGTTTTAGTCCCTGCCTAAACCCAAACTAACTCTCTCTCTCTCGCTTTACTATTTTTTCCTTTACCCTTGCTCTCTTTTTCCTAAGAACCTCTCTACACTACTTACCTGTTTTTTTTTTTTTTTTACCTTTCTCTATAACTTTCTTTGTCTGTATAAATATACCCTATTGACTGCTGACTGACCTATAAAAAAAGTTATGTCTTACCATAATGTTCCATCTGTGTTGTTGAGCTTCGTTCATTCATTACTGATGGGTTATCGGTTCCATCTTCGGAACCGAGCCGGCCTTATACCAAGCTCGCGTCAGCCAAAACCTCTCTAGCCAAGATCCTACCCACAATGCTCTGCTCCCTGTTACCTCAGATAGAGTTTGCAAGTTGATAGACAAAAGAAGAGGCTACCTCTGGTCATAACAGACCTACAAGAATGGAAGAAGGACTATATGAAATCCACCAGGAACCTCCGGAGGGGGATGGAGGGTGGGGAGTAATGAATGAACGAAGATCAACGACACAGATGGAACGTTATGATACGACATAAGTTCTTTAGCTGATGTTGTTAATCTTCATTCATTCCTTACTGATGGGATAGAGTCCCCAGCTACCTATATCCCTGGGTGGCCCTCATGGAAGAACATCCCTGAGCACCATGGAACTAAAAAAAGCTCTTCCTCTGGAGGCCAAATCCAATTTGTAATGAAGAATAAAGGTATGGGGGTTGGCCCAAGTCACAGCTGAGCAAATGTCATTGAGATAAGCCCTAGCATGAAAAGCTGCTGAAGTTGCCATTGACTTTGTAGAATAGGCTTTCAGTTTGTGAGGCAAGGTGATGATGTTCTTGTTGTAGATGAAGG
Organism: Protopterus annectens; assembly: GCF_019279795.1. Classification (NCBI taxonomy): domain Eukaryota; kingdom Metazoa; phylum Chordata; order Ceratodontiformes; family Protopteridae; genus Protopterus; species Protopterus annectens. The sequence continues at coordinate 692,922,786 of NC_056733.1, forward strand.
TAATGCAGTTTCTCAACTATGATGCTAATGTTACTTTAGAAACAGGATGACCTAGTCTTGGTCCAGAAAAAGCCAGAAATAATTGGTCTGATTTACGGGTAGATTTTGTTCTGTCCAAATAAAAATGAATTTGCCTGTGAACATCTAGGGAGTGCAAGCAATACTCTCTCTTGTTTGAATGATTAGGAAAAAATACCTGGAGGTCAACAGACTGGTTGATAGACCGCTATGACACTACTTTTGGTAAGAAGGCAGAATTAGTTCTCAGTGAGAGTCTATCCTTATGGAAAATAAGGTAGGGATGTTTGCTGCATAAGGCTTGAAGTTCTGACAGACGTCTGACCAATGTGATAGCAACCAGAAACAAGGTTTTCCAAGAGAGCTACTTTAGATCACATGAAGATGCAGGTTCAAAGGGGGGTGCTGTTAGGGATTGCAGAAAAAAATCCATGTCCCAAGGTTGTACTGGTTCTCTAAAGGGAGGGTTTAGGTGAAAAATGCCCTTCAAGAAAGTCTTACAGAGCCTGTGTGACATGAGTGAAGAGTCCTGGAAGCCAATGTGGAAATTAGAAATGGCAGCTAAATGAACACAAACAGTAGAGCTGATACCCAGACTGAAAGAGATCTGATAAATAATCTAATACCACTGAAACTGGGGCTGAGAAGGGGTCCAATTGTTTGCTCGCTGCCCATAAGGTAAATAGTTTCCATTTGCTGAGATAGGTTAGCCTGGTGGATGACTTATGAGATGCAATAAGAATACTGTGCACCGGAGAGGAGAGGATATCCTGCCTGGCAATCATTGGAAGTGGAGAAACCAAGCTGTCAGCTTCAGGTTTGTTAGATTGGGGTGGGTCAGACCCTGCAGATAGGAGACCAACATCGGAGTTGGATTGAGAATCCATGGTCGATCTAGCAGGTAAGGCCAGAGGAAGGGGAACCAAACTTGTCGAGGCCAATATGGTGCAATGAGGATTACTTTGCTCTTCAACTGTCGTGCTTTCTTCAGAAATTGGGAGATGAGGGGTAGAGGAGGGTAAGCATAAAGTAGACCCAAGGGCCAAGAGTGCACTACAGCATCTCTCGGTGACTATCCCCAAAGGGGGGATCAGGGCAAAGTAGTTGCTGCACTTGTAGTTGATTGGGGAGGCAAATAGATCGCAGCAAGGCTGGCCACAGCAGTTGAAAATCTTTGCCGCTATCACAGGATTGAGGGACCACTCATGAGGTTGTAGGATGCACCTGCTCAATTTGTCCATTATCACGTTGGAGCTCCCAGGAATGTGCGTTGTAACTAGAAAGTGGTTGGAAGCTATCACCCATTGCCATACTCTCAAGGCCTCTTGGCATAACGGCTAAGCCCCCTTGCTTGTTGATGTACCAGACTACTGACATGTTGTCTGATCGGATTGCAACAGTTCCTGATGGAAGGATCGAGTGAAATCCTTGCAACACTAGTAGCACCGCCCTTAGTTCCAAAACACTGATATGCAAATGAGCCTATGTCTCTGACCAGGTGCCTTGGACCGAGTTTCCCTGACATAGCCCCCCCCCCCATCAGGGAGGCATCCTTGGTCACCATGGTATTTGGCTAATGGGGGCTGACGGGGTGAGACCATTGTTGGCGATTTTGAGATATCCACCAGAGCAAATCTTGCTTGCATCTCTGAGTTATCTTTATCTGAAAAGACAAAGGATGTTGCAGAGGGTACCACTGAGCGAGAAGTAGCCACTGAAGAAGTCTCATGTGGAACCTGGCCAGAGGAACAATGGTGATCAAGGCTGCCATCGACCCCAAGAGCTGGAGTATGGAGCGAGCAAAAGATTTGTGGTGACAGATTAGTGGCTGAACCTATTGTCTTATTCTTTGAAGTCTGTGATCCAGAAGAGATGCTGTACAATTTCTCATGTCCAATTTCTCGTGTCCAACAGAACTCCAATGAATTCTAAAGATTGTGCTGGGGTCGTGTTGGACTTCTCCCAGTTTACAGTGATTCCCAGGTGCTGAGCTGAGAAGAGTGTAATCCAGGGCTTCCTCCACTAGACACTTGGTGGGGGCAGTAAGGAGCCAGTCGTCTAGGTATGGAAACGCCTGGAATCATTGAAGTTGCAGGTGAGCGATAACCACTGCCATGCATTTGAACACTCTGGGGGCTGTAGAGAGACCGAAAGGCAGTGCTCGAAATTGGTAGTGACCGGCTCCTATGCAGAAGCGGAGGTATCTTCTTGAGCGCTTGTCCACTTTTATATGGTAATACGCATCTTGAAGATCTATAGAGTACATCCAATCGTCTTCTTCCAAAAGAGGAAGGACAGACTGAACCATTGACCATCCGGAATTTCTCTGTTTTTACAAATTTGTTTAGTGTGCTGAGATCCAGAATCGGTCTCCAGTCCGCTGTCTTTTTTGGCACTAAAAAGAATCTTGAGTAAAAACCGGATCCTATCTGGTCTGTGGGGACCATTTGAATGACTCTTTTTTGTAGCAGCTTTCAGATTTCGTATGCTGCTGCTTCCCCTTGACTTGGTGGAACGTTGGGTAAATTTCTGGGTGAAGTGTAACAGAGATGGAATGGAATGCGGTAACCTCTGGATATTATCCATTGTACCAAAGAATCGGTGGTTATGGTTCACCAGGCAGTGCGGTACAAGGCAAAAACAACCCCTGACTGCTTCCAGAGGTGAGCAGTCGGGCAACGCTTCAGGAGCGCTGGTAGGGTTGCCCAGAGAAAGAATCTCTGGAACCCCGGTTTTGCGGACCTCCCCTACCCCGAAATGGGCGTCTTCCATTAGAGTTTCCCCCCTCTGCCTTTGGGGAGAACGCGGCACGTGCATCACAGAAAGAGCCCTGTGATTTTCTGTGCCACATCTTCCCGCTAATCTGATTTCTGGAGTAGAATCATTGAGTGGAGTGCCAGACACCAACGGCAGACAGGTTCTTATCTTGTTCGTACCTTGCCAGCATATCCTTAACCTTTGGGCCAAACAATGAAGCGGCCTCGATGGGGGCATTCATAAAAGAAGCCTTAAAGGAGTCCACAAGGTCACAAAGGTACATCTAGGCATGCCGTCTCGTGGCTATGCCTGCTCCTGCCGCTCTAGCCGCTCCTTCTGTTGCGTGTGAAATGAGAAGCATGGAAGAATTTGATATTGATTCTAGGTTCACTATCTGAGAGGCTACGTTGTCGCGCACCTCATAAGAAACAGCTCCTGCCAAGGTTTCAGACAGTTGGTTGATAAGGTCTCTCTGGAGCCTCGTAAAGTGTGCCAAGTAGTTCAAGGACCTTACAGCGAAGGTCGATGAAGCAAACACACTTCCCGAGTCTGTCTATCACCTGCGATTCCTTGTTGGGGCGGATGGACAGTTTGGCTCTCTTCTGCCAAGTCTTTTTTGGTTGCAGGTGCCACCACCATGGCATCTACTGGAAGACCTTTGGACCAATGAGGATGTTCAGCAGGGGGGGATAAAATTTTCAAAAATAAAAAGGCGTGGTGGCTTGAGAGTAAAAAACTCACTTTTATTACCAATAAAATAAAATAAATGAATGAATAGTTTAGGTAAGCGCATTCAAGGTGACCCTCTTCTTCAGACCTTAATAAAAACTTCTACAAACATACAGTTTAAATACAAGCGACAACCAATAAAAACACACAATCAGAATTAATGAGGCAAACCTCTTTTTCTTAGAAGAGGTTTTAAAGAGATGGCACTGTTCAGACCAGGTGAAACATAAGCTTTAAAATCAACAATCCATCTAAGCTATATATATTCAGTTTCATTACATAAATCTCCTTCTCTTAAGCTCTCATTAATTTTCTGTAAAACCAAGAATTTAAAGTTGTGCTGTGTACCATAATCTGATACATGTTTAGCCAGTGCATTTGTAGGTTTATTATTACGTACGTCATTCAGATGTTCCATGACCCTCACCTTCAACATACGATTAGTTTTGCCTATCGGGCAGAGGATGGCTCACTGAGCCTATGTCTATAAATGTGGAGAAACAGCTTAGACATGTATTGAACACTGTAGAGACTGTTCTGAGAGATAGCAAACAGTTCTTGGAGAAATGTTATGCCTGGGCCAGTCATAGACAATACTGATATCAGCAATGTATTCTTTGTAACGCTAGATGTTTATTCACAGTGATCCCCAATGATGAGGGCATTGAAAATGTAAGATACTTCTTAACTAAGGAAAGCAACTTTTACCAAGGTCAATATGATCTGTGCCCTACTGAATTTGATCTTAGAAAATAATACATTTCTGCTTGAGAAAGAGTTCTTCCTCCAGAATGTAGGGGTCGCTATGGGTATAGCATGTGTGAATATATATGCTAATATTGTGATGGCCCAATGGGAGAAAGAGATGGGTTTTTTTTTTGCTGTGACATGTTTAAGCAACATGTATTTTTTTATAAATGTTTTGTTGATGACAACTTTTTTACATGGCATGGTAATGAGATACAGCTAGAAAGTTTTGTGAATTTTCTAGGGAGTACCACCTCATATCTCTCTTTTACTCTACAGTACTCTCAGACTAAGATGATTTCTTGGACATTAATGTGAACAAAAACATGTTTAGCAGTATTTCAACTAAGTTACATAGAAAAAGCTGTAGGAAGAATAATATTCTTCATCGTTCTAACATGCACCCCAGACACATAACTAGGAATATAGTTAAAAATCAAGTATTGCGCTGTAAGAGACTATATACTGATGGGGGAGACCTTGTAGAGGCATTAGATGGTTTGCGTGCAGATCTTATGAAAAGGGGCTACAAAGCCTATGAGATTGATAAGGATATGGAAGAAGTGAGCTCTCTTGACAGCAATATGACCAAACCCTATTTTTCTGAAGAACTCCCTGCAAATGTACATGATGAAGGAAGAAAATGTGATGAGGTGGTGAATAGGCTGTGTTTAACTTTTTCCAGTGATGTTAACAGGACCTGTGAGATAGTCAAAAAAGAACTGGGCTATTTTACTCACAGACCCTCATATTAGTAGAGTTGTAGGGTCCACTCCTAGCTTCAGTTTTAAAAATAGTAAGAATTTAAAGCAGCGGCTATGTTACAAACACAACAGATCTAGTGAAAGGTTTATTTCACAGCATAAAGGAGCATATGCATGTATGGCTTGCAAAATCTGTTGTAACATATGGTCAACCTGCATGGCTGTGCATCCGATACACTCGAAACCAGTAGAATTTTCTTTTTATGCAGACTGTTGCACTAAGAACATAGTCTATCTAGCCAAGTGTAATTCATGCAATGCATTTTATATAGGCAAAACGAATTGTAGGTTGAAGGAGAGGGTCATGGAACATCTGAATGACATACATAATAATAAACCTACAAATGCACTGGCTAAACATGTATCAGATTATGGTACACAGCACAACTTTAAATTCTTGGTTTTACAGAAAATTAATGAGAGCTTAAGAGAAGGAGATTTACGTAATCAAACTGAATATATAGAGCTTAGATGGATTGTTGATTTTAAAGCTTATGTTTCACCTGGCCTGAACAGTGCCTTCTCTTTAAAACCTCTTCTAAGAAAAAGAGGTTTGCCTCATTAATTCTGATTGTGTGTTTTTATTTGTTGTCACTTGTATTTAAACTGTATGTTTGTAGAAGATTTTATTAAGGTCTGAAGAAGAGGGTCAAAGGCTTTATTATTTATCTAAACTATTCATTTATTTTACTGGTTATAAAAGTGAGTTTTTTGCTCTCAAGCCACCACACCTTTTTATTTTTGACTATTTATTTTTTTGGGTTTGTTGGTTCCACCACTTTCTTCTCATTTTGTTGGAGATAAAATGTTGTCAGGCCTCCGAGGTATAGCTTCCAAAGTGTCAGAAGCCTTCCATGCACGCTGGATGATGAGCTGGACAAGCTCATCGGCCGGTGGGGTAACCCAGGAGGTAGGGGGACGGGCACAAAAGGCCTGCAGGAATACAGATTCCTCTGTGAAAGGGTTGGAGGACTTCCAGTCACCCCTCTGTCTTAGGATCTCGAGGAAGACACATCATCAGAGGGTGACCGTGGGGACTCTTCCCAATCATCAAAGTCCGTATCTTCGGTTACAGACTCCTCAGTGGAGTCCATGTGCTTCCTCTTGCAGGAAGCCTTGCAACGAACTTCCTCAGTACGGAGCTGATTGTGAGGAGGGGATCTCCTGAGGGGGAGAAACCTGAGGCCCTTGTGCCCAGGGTCCAGTAGTTGCAGCTTGCGACAGTTACAGCATGGGGGGGGGGGGCAAGGACTCTGACAGGGATGTTTTGCCAGCATAGGCAAGTGTCCTCTCCATGGCCTGGAAGGCCGGACCGGCCGAAGAGGGATGGGAGCCCGGAACCGAGCACGACAACCTCTGAACCGGGGTCAGACCCAAGCTCCCAGACCAGGAGTCTCAAGAAGACTGTGGAGCATGACTGGAGGAGGACTCCTGGAGGGTGCCATAGAAAAAACTGGCGCCGGACCAAGAATGTCTGCCCCCATGGCACAGCCGCTAGCCTGAGAAATGCCTAGTTCCAGTGCACCGATGGCTACGAGGATGACTCCAACTCCAAAGTGAGGTCCACTATTGGTGTCGAAGGAAGGGAAGCTGCTGTCAGAAGGGGCTTCGATGCTTCCCCAGATGTCGAAGGAGGAGTGTAAGATGGAGTCTGTGGAGAAATGCAGTCATCTGCAAGAGGGAGCGCAGCTTCAGATGGATGAGAGAGTTCCCGGACCACAAGAAACTGATTGACAAGCCGCAGCACATCCTATTCTGAGAGGCTCCTGGTCGACCTCAAAGAGAAACCTGATGGAGATTACGGCCTGTCTAAAAAGGGGCTGTACTGACTTCCCACAAAAGGATTTAAAAAGGGAGAGTACTTTCATGTGATGCAGAGCCCAGAACCGAGGGTGTCTGAACCGAGAAGAATAGTGCCAAGGGTATCTGCGCCAACAAAGGTGGCACCATAGGCGTCGAGGGTGTCTGCACCATGAAGGGCGGTGTGGTAAAGGTCTGCACTGATGAATACGGTGCCGAAGAAGGTGTCTGCACTGGTAACGACGATGCCAAAAGTGACTGCACCGAGCAGGTCAGTGCCAAAGGCATCTGCACCATACAGGACAGTATCCTGGAAGTTGACTGCTTCGGCAAGGACGGAGCCGAAGGAGTCTGCACCAACGGTGCCGAGACTGTACCTGTAGAGACAGTGCCAAGAAATTCTGCACGAATGTCAGCGGTGCTGAAAAAGGCTGAGACGAAACTGCCGGAGCCTTAAGTGTCTGCACCGGGAACTCCGGTGCCGGTGAAGAAAACGCAGCTGGAGTGAGAATAAACTGGGGCAGTGCCGAGGCTGGGGGCGGAAAGGACCACAGATTGCAGCGCTGGACCCAAAGTTTTCACCGTTTTGTGAGTAGACTCCTTGTGATCTCCAGAGGGAGACGAAGTGAGCGAATAAGGAGGAAGAATGCCTCTTACGGGGTTTAGAAGGAGGGGGTGAGCCCTCCGACCCACAGATAACCTCGCAGAAAGGAGTTTTAAGGAGGCCTTTTAGTATAAGTTTATTCTTCCTTTCATTCAGAGTCCTAGTCGAGAAATTTCTACAAATCCCACACGGGGGGTCCACTAAAAGATGGGAAACATTCAGACAATAAATGCACAAATCATGACCATCAGAAAGCGGTAACTTACGGCCGCATTCTGTACACTGTTTGAAACCAAAATTACTTTTCTTATCCGACACTGTAGTATCAAGGGAAAGAATTACCAACGATGGTAATGGAAAATTACCTCAAAGGTAAGAAAAGGGACAGAAAATACTATAGGGAGAGAGTTTCAAAGTTGTGACAGGGTACGAAGATAGAGATAGTGAAGAATTGAAAAACTTTCTAAACACTAATAATAGAAAAACTTCAAAAAATTTAACACTTAGCTGAGAGAGAAGGCATGACACAGCTTTACAGCAACGTGGAAAACAAGATCTGAGGTTACAGGGAGCAGAGCATTGTGGGTGGGATCTTGGCTCGAGAGTTTTTGGCTGATGTGGGCTTGGTATAAGGCCTGCTCGGTTCTGAAGACAGAACCGATAACCCATCAGTAAGGAATGAAAAAGAAGTTATGTACTCACCATAACATTCCATGTTGGTAGTCCATCAGACACTTCATTTTTACGTATGGGATCGGCTCTGACTCGGCCGAATTACAAGCTCAAAGACTTCTGGTTGGCTCGTAGCTAAGCAGGTATCCCATGGTGCACCAGTGCAATCCCCAGATCTTGTTTGCTGATCGTTAGAAACAAAGAACCCCCTAACCAACAAACCAATACTAAAGGGTCACCAACCAAGAGAATCAAATTATTACCTCCATATCTTCCAGGATGGGGACAGGAGGGCAGGTTGGTAAAAATGAAGGGTGAGATGGACTACCAACATGGAACATTATGGTGAGTACATAACGTCTTTATGTTAGATAGTCCAATCTCACCTTCATTTTTACATATGGGACAGCGTCCCTAGCACCTTATTCTTGGGTGGCTCATTGGAAAATATTCCTGAACACCATGTAGCCAAAGGATGCTCTACTCCTGGATGCCAAATCCAACTTATAATGTGCAATAAAGGTGTGAGGGGTAGCCCACATAGCTGCTGCACAAATATGATCAAGTAGTATCCTGGCTTGAAAGGCTGCAGAATAGACAAAGACCTGGTACAGTGAGCCTTGATCCTGTGAGGTAAAGGTCTGCCTCCGAATTGTAGATGAAGGCTATGCAACTAGAAATCCAATTATACAATGTCACCTTAGAATCTGGTAAGCCCAATCTGGAGTTGGAAAAAGAAATGAATAACTGATCTGACTTCCGAAATTCTTTGGTCCGTTGCAAATAAAAACGTAGATGTCTATGAACGTCCAGCTGGTGGAAACGATATTCAGCTACATTACAGTGACTAGGAAAGAAAACTGGAAGCTCAATGGAGTGATTTAAGGTGGCAGTAGAACAAACTTTGGGAACAAACGAAGGATTAGTACGCAAAGATACCCTGTCTTTATGAAAGATTAAATAAGGTGGCTTAATAGACAGGGCTTGTAGCTCAGACACATGTCTGACTGATGTAATAGCTACTAAAAACAGTCTTCCAAGACAAATATTTTAAAGAAGATGAGTGAGAAGGTTCAAAGGGAGGGGATGTCAATTTGGACAACAAAAAATGTAAGTACCAAGAAGCCACAGGTTCTTATAATGGTGGTCTCAGTAAAGTGGCTCCTCTCAAGAAAGTCTTGCATAGCTTATGAGACATAAGGTTGGCATTTGGGGACCCTAAGTAAAAATGAGAGATTGCCGCCAACTGTTGAAAAAGCTGCAAAAGGAATTCCAGAATGATGGGAATGGGAGTGGTGTAAGGATCCATGTTCATTTTCTATACCAAAATAAAAAACCTTTTCCATTTACTGTCATATAGCCTTCTGGTTGATGGTTTATGCGAGGATAAGAGAATATGTGACACTGAGGAAGAAACATCATGAAGCCTGACTAGAGATGGAACTGGAGCAGCCATGCTATCAATTTGAGGGTGTGGAGAGCAGGATGTAGCGAACCCGACATGTGCGTCAATAGATCTGGAACTGGGTCCAGAATCCAAGGATCGTCCAGGAGAAGAGGCTCGAGGAAGGAGAACCAGACCTGACGAGGCCAGTAAGGAGCAATGAGGATCAACTTGCTTCCCAGCAGATTGGCTTTCTGAATCACTTTGGGGATAAAAGGAATGGAGGAAAGGCATATAGAAGTCCCGTGGACCAGAGCGTCTCTGGGTGTTTCCCCCAGTGGGGGAAATCAGGGAAAAATAGCTGCTGCACTTGGCATTGACTGGGCTGGCAAAAAGGTCGCAGCAAGGCTGTCCCCATCTCAGGAAAATCTGTTCCACTGTTTCCCGTTTCAGAGACCACTTGTGAGGCAGTAAGATTGCCCGGCTTAGCTTGTCGGCTATCACGTTGGTTGTCCCCGGAATGTGGGTTGCCACCAGAAAGCGCTGGGAAGAAATCACCCATTCCAAAACTCACATGGCCTCTCGACAAAATGGGTAAGATCTGGTACCGCACTGTTTGTTGATATACCACACAACCAACATGTTGACCGATTGTATCGCAATCGTCCCTGAAGGAAGAAGGTTCTGAAGTGCTTGCAACGCCAGAAGCACTGCCCTCATCTCCAGAACACTGATATGCAGAGGAGCCTCATGTTCTTGCCATGTGCCATGGACAGTCCTGTCAAGATAATGCCCCCCCCACCCGACCTGGGTGGCATCCGTAGTCACAGTGGCAATGGGTTGGGCAGGAACAAAGGGAGCTCCCGTGAACAAGTGGTTGGGGGCTATCCACCAATGAAGGTTCTTTTTGCATGATTCCGTCAGCAGGCTAGGGTGACTCACTGGTAGATATTGGAATGACGACTGGGAAGAGAGGAGCCATTGGAGGATTCTCATGTGCAACCTGGCTAAAGGTAATAACAGAATGGTTGAGGCCATCGTACCGAGAAACTGAAGAATCCATTTTGCTTTGACTTTCCAAAGCAGAAGACGACACTGAACTTGAGAGATGAGATTTTGTGCTCTTTCAGCGGGGAGACAAACTGTCATATCCACTGTGTCTACCTCTGTGCCTATAAAAATCACAGATTGCAAGGGCAGTAATGCAGACTTTTCCCAGTTTATGGAGATCCATAGTTGAGCACAAAGTTGAATGGTGGCATCCCTGTTTTGGATGAGTAGATGCCTGGTGGGAGCGGTCAGGAGCCAGTCGTCCAAATGCGGAAACACCTGGAATCCCTGACATCTCAAGTGAGCTGTCACTACAGCCATGCATTTGGTGAACACCCTGGGGGCTGTGGGGAGACCAAAGGGCAGAGCATGAAACTGATAATGACTGGCTCCCAGCTGGAAGCGCAGATATCTCCTTGATTCCTTGTCCATTTTTATATGGTAGTAGGCATCTTGGAGTTCCAGAGAGCACATCCAATAGTCTTTCCCTAACAACGGGAGTATCGACTGCAGTGTGACCATCCAGAACTTGTCCTTCTTCATGGATTCGTTTAATCTGCTGAGGTCCAAAATGGGCCTCCAGTCTCCGGTTCGTGTTGGGACTAAAAAGAACCTGGAGTATGTTCTGGATCCTGTCTGGTCTGCTGGGACGGGCTGGATGACTCTTTTTAAGAGCAACTTGTTGATCTCCACAGTTGCCTGATCCTTGTGATTGGGTGGAACATATGAAATCTTTTTGGGAACAAACGGTGGCAGGGAAAAGGGTATGATATAGCCTCTGGTAACAACTCTTTGTACCCACTTGTCTTGGGTGATATTTAGCCAGGCTTCTGAATACAAAGAGATGCGACCCCCGACTGGCCCTAGAGAAACGCAGTCAGGCCCCACATCAGGAGCGCTGATAAGGCCGCCCTCGAAAGGAATCACGGCCTTGCTGGTATTGCGGACCACCCCAGCCTCTAGGGCAACGTCTACCATTTCCTCCTCCTCTGCATCTGAAGGAGGATTCAGTCTGTGTGTCCGGAAGGACCCTCTGGGACTTTTACCTCCCCTTTGACCTTTGGGGTATGGTCGAGAGGGGATGGTAAAACGGACTCCCATGGCAGAGAGAGTCTTTCCTTCGTGCTCACACCGAGTGAGTGTTTCTTTCACTTTGGGACCAAGCAAAGAGGATCCATCAAACGGGGCATTGGTGAAGGTGGACTTGAACGGCTCCGCATAATTACACAGGCGCATCCAAGAGTGGCGCCTAAGGGCAACTCCTGAACCTGCTGCTCTGCTCGCTCCATCAGCCGCATGGGAGATAAGCCACATGGAGGAGTTAACTACAGAATTTAGGGTGGACAACTGAGCAGAGATTCTATCAGGGACTCCCTCAAGATAAGCACCCTGTATGGAATCTAACTCCTTGAGGAGATCCCTCTGCAACCTCATGAAGTGAGTAAGATAGTTCAGAGTTCGAAGTGTAAATGCCGCTGAAGTAAATACACAATTCCAAAATCAGTCCATCTGTCGAGATTCCTTGTTTGGAGGATGAATAGAGGAAGAAGTCTCCGCCAACTCCTTCGTGGCCGCCGCCACCACCATGACATCTACGGGAACGCCCATAGACAAGAAATCTTTTCCAGGAGGGGCAGACAGAAACTTATTTGGTCTCCTGGGAACTGCCTCCACGGCATCGGGAGTATCCCACACCTTCCGACTAACTAGATCCATTAGTTCATCGAAAGGTGGAGACAACCAAGAGGCAGAGGGTTAAGACCCGAAAGCCTTCAGGGTACATTGACTCCTCATCAGAAGGGTTGACAGTGGGCCAATTGCATCTCTGTTTACAGATCTTCAGGATGTCCACAAAGGAGACATCATCAGAGGATGACCTGGGGGACCCTTCCGACTCCTCGAGGTTAGTGTCCGATGTCAGAGACTCATCCTCTGAGTCAATATGCTTCCTCTTGCATAACCTCTTCCGGGGGGGGGGCTCCTCAAAGGGAAATTCTGGGGAGACCTCGGAAGAGTGGGGACCACCAGCCGATAGCTCCTGAGGCTGCGGGTCTCTGCTGACTCCGCAGAGAGTAGGTACTGAGACTGAAGTGGGTGCCCTGGGGGGAAGAGTGCTTGTACCACTGGCAGGGGCTGTAGATTGAGACAGCATGCTCATCACCTCAAAAGCCGACCTCTCCGGCTCCGAAGAGACAAAGGCTGGCACCGGAACCAGAGCCATCAGCTCCGAGACAGATGCAGGGTCTGAGCTCACCCTGGCGAAAGCACCGAGAGGAAGGCTTGGAACGGAAGATAGATTCAAACCCTCCCCACTGGCGCTGACAGAAGAGCTTCGGTCCCTGGACACGATGGACGGAGCCGAGCGTGTCGGAGCTGAACTCGGAGCCAATGCAGCAGCAAGGGGAGCCAGAACCGAGGGTTCCTCTGCTGGTAACAAGCACTCTGGCTCTGAAAGGCTAACATGGCTCAGAAGAGGAATCACAGACGAGGGCAAAACTGGATCGAGTGGCTCCGGAACTGACTGGGTCGGAGCCAACAAAAATTTAGGCACATCAGACGACTTCAGGAGTCTCAGTACTACCCTCTCCACATCTTCTTCCGAAAGGCTCCTGGAAGATCTAGACGATAAAGTAGGGGATGTCGACCTAGAAGGCACTGGAGACTTAATTAGCAAGGAGATGGGTAGGGATTCTACAGACCGGCTCCGAGCAGTAGAGTCAACTGCTATTTCCAAAGGTACAGAAGTCGGCACCGAAGCACCTGTGACCGATTCTGATGCCATGATGCATTCCTTCGTCTCCGAAGACTGAGGAGTCGAGGAGGCAGACTTTGGTAATTTGGAAGGCGGCTCCGAGACACCAGCCGGTGCCAGAGAAGGCCTCTTAGAAGCTTTCGGTTTGAATTTAGATCTAGATTTTGTTGCCTGGAAGAAGCTGACGAACTAGATAAAGCTTCTTCAAAGGTTGATTTCAGAAGACCCTTGAGTATCAGCTTGTTCTTTCTCTCCTACAACACTCTAGGAGAGAAAGCATGACAGAAAGTACAGTTGTGTACCTACCATAAATATTGATGTTTAAGTGTATTCACTGTTGCAGTCATTACACTTGGGTTATCCTGCTGGCAGGCTACCCACGGTTGGCCTGAATTCCAAAGTCCTGGTCCGGCATCGGTTGCTGTCGCCTCTTCTCTGACGTCAGTGCGCCAGGGGTATAAAAGATGCAGCCGACGCCATTTCCTTCAGTTTTTCTTTCCCCAAATGTCAGGTGCCCCCAAAAGTGTAGGCTAAAAAATTATGATCATAAAAAAAGCATGCACATAACCTTCATCTACAAGCAAATACACCGCATAAGGTATATAGAATAGAGAAGTACAGATAAGTCCCAGCAATGAAAGGGGGATGGTGGGAGGGTAACCTGGACTACAACAGTGAACACACTCGAACATCTACATTTATGGTAGGTACAAAATTGTACTATGTTCATCGTGTTTCACTACTGTTGCAGTCATTACACTTGGGTTGAATCCCAAAGATGAGGTTGGGTGGCTGGGCCTAAATAAAATTAGCAGTGGCTATGAGGCCCTGCAGAACTGCAGTGGCAAAGCCTGCTCTGGATTTAGAGTAAAGAGGTAAGTGGTAGTGCTTTGTAAAATTGTGCACTGAAGTCCAGGTTGTAGCCTCCAAAATGTCCTTGGTTGGTACTCCTCTGAAGAAGGCTGCTGAAGTGGCTGCTGCTCTGGTATAATGTGGCCTAATGCCCTTAGGCACTGATTTGCCATGTTGTGAATAGCAGAAACGAATGCACTGGCCTATCCATTTTGAAATAGTCTGCTTTGAAATAGCTTTTCCTTGCGATCCTGCAGCATATGCCACTAAGAGTTGCTCAGACTTTCTGAAAGCTTTAGTTTTGTCCAAGTAAAAGTGTAGCTGTCTGTGTATGTCCAAAGAACGCAGAAGTCTCTCCCCCTTATTCTGCGGGCTTGGATAAAAGGTAAGCAAATGTATGGTTTGGGTAAGAGCCACACCGGACACTACCTTAGGCATAAATGTTAATGAATAAATAACTCCCAAATGCTAAGGGTGGTCTGTCACAAAAACAGTCAATAATAGCAAAAGACAGAAAATCCACCCAAGAATGGCCAATCAACGAAATCCACAAGTATTCCAATTAAAATGTAGTCCTTTAATACGAATAAAACTTCGACTTGAAAATAAAATGAAAAATAAAAGGCTCAAAACTGTCCCTTGAAGATATCCGATAAGCGCTTTCGACTGTTGTCTTCCTCAGATTTTTTTGCTAATACACGCATAAATGTTGGATTTGTCCTTAGAGAAACCCTGTCCGGATGGAAAATAATAAAAGGTTCCACAGCCATTAGTGCCTGTAACTCTGAGACTCTTCTTGCTGAAGTTATTGCTAGGAGAAGAGCTGTTTTCCATGATAAGTATTTTATCTCAGCTGTATTGGCTGGCTCAAAAGGAGGCAGTGTGAGTTTTTCCAAGACAAAACTGAGGTCCCATGCAGGTATTGGAGCTCTCCTTGGAGGTCTTATGTTTCTGGCCCCTCTGAGATACTGCCTTAGCAGTGGATGAGAAAAAATAGGTGGGTCCGTATTGTAATGAGCAGAAACGGCAGAGGCATGGATCTTAATTGATGAGAAGGATAGGCCTTTGTCCAGCATCTCAGTTAGGTATTGCAAAACCTGAGGAATATTTGGTACAAGCGTGTCAATTCCTTGTGCCTGGTTCCAAGCACAGAATCTCTTCAATTTTTCTGTATAAGATTTTCTGGTGCTGGGCCTCCTGGCCTCCAAAATAACATCCATAACTGCTTTAGAGAGAGGTGTGTTCTGAATGGTTACATTATCCGCCATGCAGCCAAATTTAGGGTTCTCAGTTGGCTGTGCAGGACCTGATTGTTTTGTTGGGTCAGCAAATGAGGAATTTGAGGTAATGTCCAGGCTGGGCCTTGAGACAAGCTCTTTAGGATTGGGTACCAGTGCTGGCATGGCCAGTCTGGGGCAATAAGGATAATTTTTGGCTTCTCTTGTCTGACCTTTAGGAGTACTTTGGGGAGGAGAGGCAGAGGAGGGAAGGCATATACTGTAAGGGCTTTCCAGCTGAATGAAAGGGTGTCCACTTTCCATGCTCGTTTATGATAAGTCAGAGTGGAGAATCTCTGTAGTTGGCAGTTGTGGGGGGAGGCAAATAGATCTATGTCTGGGCATCCCCATTTCGCTGTTATCATGCTGAAGATTTGTGGATCTAGTTTCCACTCGTGAGGGTCTATGAGGTTTCTGCTTAGTTCGTCTGCCAAAGTATTTGTCTTTCCTGGCAGGAATTGTGCTTGCAGGTGTACTTGATAGGTCAGTACTGTGTTCCACAAAGTCATGGCTTGTCTGCAGAGGGGGTAGGAATGTGTGCCTTCTTGCTTGTTTATGTACCACATGACTGTAGTATTGTCCGTCTTTATCAGCAGTTGTCCTGGATGAAGTAGGTCCTTGAAGGCTGTCGGGGCATTCTGTACAGCTAGCATCTCTTTTTGATTGATATGAAGATGCATCTGGCTTGTGGGCCATGTGCCCTGAATACATTTTACTGCCATGTGTGCCCCCCAGGCATAATCTGATGCATCTGTTGTTAGTGTCTGCCTAGCTGTGGGTAAAGTGAATGGCTGTCCCTTGTTGTGATGACAGGCCTGTGCCCACCATCGAAACTCCTGTTGCAGGCAGGAAATGAGAGTAATGAATGTTTCCAGGCTGTGGCAATGTTGAGTCCAAACACTTTTTAGATACCATTATAGTTTCCTCATATGCAGTCTTGCATATGGAATTAGTAGAATACACGATGCCATGTAGCCCAGAGCCTGCAGAATTTTTCTTGCAGATAACTGGGTCTTTCGAAGTAAGAAGTCAGTTGCCTTTGTTTGTCTGGTGTGAGATAAGCCATCTGGGCAGTTGTATTTAAGCTTGCACCCAGGAATATTATCTCTTGAGAGGGTACTAGTTTTGATTTCTTTTCGTTTACTGTGTACCCTAGGCAAATTAGTAATCTTTTTACAAACGCCAGATGCTTTAGTAGAATGTCTTTGGTCTCTGCTTGAATAAGGCAGTCGTCCAAGTAGGGATATATTTGAATTCCTCTTTGTCTGCAAAATGCAATTACTGGTGCCAGGCATTTTGTGAAGACCCTGGGCGCAATAGATAAGCCAAAGGGTAGTGCAGAGAATTGGTAGTGCATTGAGCCAGCTATGAATTTGAGGTATCTTCTGCAAGACTGTCTGATTGGGACATGCAGGTATGCCTCTTTGAGGTCCAAAGTTACAAGCCAAGCCTTCTTGCCCAGCATGGGCAGAAGCTGCTGCAGAGTCAACATTTTGAATTTTGGAACATTCAGAAAAGTATTTAGAATAGACAGGTCCAGAATTGGTCTCCAGGCTTTGTCCTTTCTTGGTACTAAGAAAAGTCTTGAGTAAAATCCTTGTCCCTGCTCTTGTTGTGGCACTGGCTGAATAGCCCTCATGTCCATGAGAGATGAAACTTGTTTTTGTGCCTCTGCCCATTGATTGTGTGGCAGGTCTGGCATACCTTTTGCCTTTGGAAGGGTGTGAAAGTGGAACCTGTAGCCCTGAGAGACTACATTTAAGACCCATTTGTCCTGGGTGATCATGTGCCAATTTTGTGAAAAAAGTGCTAGCTTTCCCCCTGAGGGTGCTGCCAAAAGATAAGTGCTTGGCAATGGCAAAGGGAAGTCATTGGGAATGTTTCCTATAAGGCTGTGATTTGTCTACAGATGGGGGGAAAAAAGTTTACACTTCTGCTACCTTGGCTGTAAGTAGGCTTACCATACGTCCGGTTTTCCCCGGACATGTCCTCTTTTTGTGCTCCTGTCCGGGCGGTTTTGTCGTTTTGAGAGATTTGTCCGGGTTTTACAATCCCGAGGCAGAATTCAAATCTACGCATGCGCAGAAGGTAGAAGAGCTTGCGAGAGCGGCGAAACTGTGTTTGCGTGGGGAGAAGCGCAGGACTGTGTATGTGTTAGGGCGAAGGAGGTCTCAAGCCACATAGCCGATCAGTCATCACAGAGTGAGTGTGTGTCGGTGTCGGAGTCTCCGTTTTGGTTTTCACTACTCATTCTGGTATGTTTTTTTTTAAGTCAGTTTAACTTACTGGTGTTAAGTTAATATTCATAACTTAGTGTTAATGATGGATAGTTGTTTCTTGCCGACGATGGATGAGTTGTTGCGTTGCGGTTGAATACATTTCGGCCATGCCATGTGTTGTGTACTTCACCTTCGGCTTTCTGGGATTTTGGAGTTACTTATTATGGTAATTTGGTGTTTTAATCATCTCGGCATTTTGCAAATCGGTCTTTAATGATGGATAGTTGTTTCAATCTTGCCAATGGATGAGTTGCGGTTGAATACATCATTTCGGCCATGCCATGTGTTGTGCACTTCGACTTTCTGGGTTTTTGGAGTTATGTAAATTTGGTGTTTTAATCTCGGCATTTTGCAAATCGGTCTTTTAGTAAATTCGGCTATTAGATGTAGACCTGTTCTTATACCTCTAATGAAGGGATTTTATTTTTGTGATTTTTGGTCTCCTAAAAAGACTGCTGAGCTTTGGAGCTCACATTTAGATTATCTTTTTTGAAGGCACTTGAATTAAAGTACAGTAAACACAATTCTGTGTCTCAAATTTAGTGCTTTGTCTAATTTTAGGGAGCTTTAATATGAAGGCAGGGGGTTATTATTCATATCACAGATAAAACTGAATACATCATTAAGATGTGAAATACATTCAACAGATATGGTTTCAGTGAGTGCTCACAGTATGGCATATGGCATGCTTAGGTTCATACTAGGCTATCTGCCCTAGGGCATTTATAAGCCTAGCCAGAGTGTGTTTGGCTTTCGCCACCCATTTTAAATTAATTTTGCTATGCCTTTTTTTGAGGTTAGTATACTGTGCCTCTGTCTAACAGTGACACAGAAGTGATAGCCAGGGTAAACCTATGATCTCCCATCCACTCATCAAGATTCCTCTTGAAGAGAGTCAATGTAGAACTCTGCCTAACCTGGACTGGGATTTTATTCCAGAGTGAAGGGAGCCTCTGGGTTATGAATCTGTCCCTCCAGCATGTCCTATTTATTTCAGTGCTGAGGTTCACGTCTCTCGAGCGCGTAGCTCGATGGGATTTGGATTTTCTGAGGTGCAGCATGTCCATTAATTCCAGGTTGGACATGGCTTTATATGTCAGGCACAGATCGCCTCTGAGCAGGCGATATGCCACTGAGTACAGCTGGAGTTTCTTTAACCGGGCAGCATATGGCATCTGTTTGAGCCCTTTGATCCTCTTGGTGAGGTACTTTTGGGGTCTTTCCAGTTGCTGCAGGTGTCTGGTAAGGTACATCCCAAAAGGGGCATTGTACTCAATTATTGGCCTGATGAGGGATGAGTAAAGAGGTACGATGACCTCCCCTGATCTAGATGTGAATCCCTTCATGATTAGGTGGGCTATATAAAATGTTTTTCTAACCACTTTGGCCACGTGGTTGTCAAATGAGAGATTGCTATCAACTTGGGTCCCCAGGTCCCTAATGACTTCTTCTGTACTTAATGGATTACCACCTATGTGGTAATTTGTGGGCACTGTTTTTGCCAAAGGGATGACTATACACTATTTGGTGTTTAGCTTGAGGCCATGGCTCTGGCACCAGTTGTCTGTTTCTATGAGGCCCTTTTGGAGGATGCTTGTGTCGGCTGGAGAGTTGATTATGGCGCCCAGTTTGCAGTCATCTGCGAACTTGGTCAGCCACAGTCCTTCTGTGTTGGCCTGTACCGCCGAGAAATATATACCGAACAAGAGAGGTCCCAGGACTGAGCCTTGTGGGACGCCACTTGTAACTGGTTTGGAGTCTGACATGGCTCCAGCAATTCTAACCATGTGGGTTCTGTCCTTGAGCCAGTTTGCAACCCATCTAGTGACATAGGGGTTTATATTTAAGCTGGTGAGCTCATCTATAATGCCGAGTGGGGTATTGTATCGAAGCTTTGCGAGGTCCAGGTAGGCTGTGTGGACCACCTTCCCAAATCAATGGCCTTGGTGACTGTTTCAAAGAAATCGACCAGGTTTAAGAGGCAGGATCTGCCCTTAACAAAGCCAGACTGGGTAGGATCCAGTGTCTGTAGGTCCCCAATATCTTTATTTATGAGGTCCATGATGATCCTTTCCCTAGCTTTGCAGACCAAGCTAGTCAGGCTTATGGGCGATAGTTTCCAGGATCCGTTGAAGCACCACCTTTGTGGAGAGGGACCACTGTTGCTGTGCCACTCTTTGGGTATATATCCTGTAGTAAGGCTAAGATTGAACAGTAGTTTTATGTTTGGGTTTAGCTCTTCTTGGAGTTCATGTAGGATGCAGCCGGGACACCATCTGGTCCCATTGATGCTGTGTTTTTGCTTTGGAGAGGCTCTTACCTGAACATCTGAGATGTCAGGGGCAGCACTCTGTTGGGTTAGATATTTGCCCTTTTGGTGGGAAGAGGGCGGAGAAGTTTGCACTGAACCTGTCAGCTAGGATGTTGGCAATGTCTGTGGGCTCGGTGTATTTTTGTCATTTTGGACTAATTCTGAGCATATCTGGGAATTCCACCCAGGTTCCTAACATAACTAAAGAAAGCCTTGTGATTATCCTTAGTGTCCTGTGCAATTTTTCTCTCAAGCTGGCCTTAGACGATTTTATGAGTGCCCGTAGTTTTTGCTAATACTGATCAGAGATGCCTTCCCTTTTTGGGATTTTGCTCTATCATGTAGTAGCTTCCTCCTTCTATTGTATAGTTTGTTTATGGCTGGGGTCCACCAGACAGGACGTCTGCCTTTGGAGGATTGGGTCTTGGTTTTATTTGGGATTGCATGATCCATGCATTCCTGAAGGTGTTCATAGAATGCGTTTATAAAGGATTCTGCGGTATGGGCCGTATTTTCCACAGGCCTTGGGGCTTTGAAGGATTTCGCCAAGGTTTTGAGGCGTGTGAAATTTGCTTTAGAGAAGATTTTCAGTGTGGTTTTCTGGGCAGGGGGTGGGGTCGGGATGTGAATATCCAGTGAGATTAGTTTATGGTCTGATCTTACCAGTGAGGGATACACTTCTGGTCTGGAGCATAGTGTCCCCATGTTGGTGATGATCAGGTCCAGTATGTTTTCCCCTCTTGTGGGAGTGGTAACAAGTTGTTCCATAGCATTTGAGTTTATAAATTCTAGGAACCTTTGGGCTAGGGTGCTGGAGCTAGAGTAATGCTCCCAGTCTATGTTTGGGTAGTTGAAGTCGCCCAATATAATGGTGTTTGGAGAGACCTTCATATTTTCCAGTATTCTCAGGAAGGCCAAGTGGGGTTCCTGTGTTTGGGAGGGTGGTCTGTAGCAGGCTATAAACTGGAAGGCAGTTTTACCCACAGTTAGTTGCACATGGATAGTCTCTGATGCTTCGTGCTGTGCCACCAACCTGGAGGTGTGGGTATCTTTGAATATTGATACTCCCCTCCTTTTGTGGTTCAGTCCAAGTTTTGGGGCGAAAAGCATGGTATGAGGTATAACCTGGTAGTGCTGAGGTGCTCTCGGGAGCTTTGAACCAGGTTTCTGTTACTGCACAGATATCGATGTTCTCCATGCTAAGGAGAGTTTCGAGTGCGTGCATCTTGAGGTTTAGACTTCTGGCGTTGAGTAGCATTACTCTTAGTTTCTTATCCCTTGTGATACCTATGGAGGTGGGTTTGTCTTTTGAGCCTTGCCTAAAAAGGCACTATGGGGGTAGCAAGAGTCTTTGCCAATATCCGAAAGCCCAGGGGTGACAGGTGCAAGCCGTCCCTAGCGAAGCATTGTGGCTTGTCGAGCATGTCATCCCAGGCTGACAGGCATTGGATCCCCTTTGAATGACACCAACACTTAAGCCAATTGTTGAAATTGATCATCTTGTCTTCATATTGTGGCATCATTCTTGGTGAGGGTAAGATGCTACTCAAGGTCAGGGTCATACCGGCCTGGGCTACATGCTCAGAGAGCTCCTCTATGTCTCTTTTCATGTAGTCCAGGGAGGTACGTCTCAGGTCATTCACACCAGCATAGACAATGACTGAGTCATATTTGTACTTGCCTTGGAGTGACCTGAGTGCTTGTGTTATGTGGCGGATCCTAGCGCCCGACAGGCAGCTCACTATGACCTTCTCCTTGTTCAGCCTGGTGAGCGGGACGTCAGTGTGCCTGACGATAGAGTCAGCTATTACAAGTGTATCAGGTGTGTTGTTTAGCCTTAAGGGCTGTGACTGTTCGGCACACTGGCTTTGTGAGCTATAAATGCTATTGGAAAGGGTCATTATACTGATGTTATTATTTTTACATGGTTTCTTATCCCATTATTGGAAAATGTTTAGAATTCCTAAAGTGTATATGAATGAAGTGAATTTTCCTTTTAGGTCACTCATAAAAGCAACAGGGTCCAAGACTGAACCCATGACCATAATAGAAGAAAAAATGCTGATCCTTTTTTGTTTAGGATGCCCTCATATGTGGAAGTTACTTTTGATCCAACAGACCATGTCAGCACTGTTCTTATAGATGCCAGGCACTGTTTTGTTACTCTGGGTATCAAATCCCTTTATACTGTGTCTGCCCATGAGGAATGGATATTCCAACTTGCCGAATTTAAGGTGTATGGGTTAGCTGACTGTAGAGGAGTTGTTTATGATATTTTGTCTCTGATTTTAAAGAACAAATACTTTGTATTTCCTGAACACTAGTAATGTCAAACCCAAGGGTAGCAATGGGTTACTGTTTGGCCCCAACTTTTGCTAATATTTTTGTGGCCCAGTAGGAAGAAGCATATGTGTATCATGGTATATACATATATTATCTTGTGATGTGTCAGCATAAGTTAGATATAGAAGTTATGTTCTTACCATAACGTTCCATGTTAGTTGTCTTCTTCTTGCTGGATGGGTTTATCCCACAATGCTAGGCGAGAGTTACCTCAGATCTCGTTTGTAAGCTAACCCCAGCTTATAACAGTAACAGTATAACTGTAAAAACCAAATCCACCTCTAACAACAGGAAGAAAGAAGGGTGACCTACATCCTGAACCAAGAAATATGCATAATAGCATATGTCTAAGAAAGAGGTGGTAGAAAGAGAGGTCACAATCACAACTCCTCTAGGTCTGTCCAGGCCAGGGGAAGAAGACAACTAACATGGAGCGTTATGGTAAGAACATAACTTCTATATGTTAAGTTGTCTATCTCGCCTTCATTCTGCACCTTGTCCCGGTGGCCTAACGGAACAGAGTCCTGAGAACAGTGGAACCAAAGTTAGCTCTATGCCTAGAAGCTAAATCCAACTTATAATGAGAAATAAAAGTGTGAGGAGTAGCCCAAGTAGCAAATGGTGTCAATAGGCAGTCTGTCTTGGAAGGCTAAAGAAGTAGCCAAAGCTCTGGTGGAATGGGCTTTAGGTTTATTAGGCAATTTTGTTGTCTAATTTCATATACCAGGAAATCAAAGATGTTAGCCATCTGGATAAAGATACCTTTGAAACTGAAAGTCCCTTTCTGCTTTGCATAGGAGACAAACAGCTGATCAGATTTTCTGAATTGTTTTGTTCTATCCAAGTAGTACCTTAATTGACGATGAACATCCAGGCAGTGTAATTTTTGTTCAGACCTATTGGAATACTCGATACTCTGTCCTTATGAAACAAAAACTGAGTGCTTGAAGCTCTGAAACTCTTCTAGCTGATGTAATAGCTACCAGAAAAGAGTTTTCCATGATAACAATTTCAAGGAACAGGAAGCTGCAGGTTGAAAGGGAAAGAATCAAAGAAGCAAGAACTAAATTTAGGTCCCAAGGAGAAGGAGGATTTCTTATAGGAGGTCTGAGAAGAAAAACTCCTTTCAAAAAGGCTTTGCAAAGTTTGTGGGACATTAGGGCAGATTCAGAAATACCCACATGGAAGTTAGAAATAGCTGCCAATTGAACCTTAAGTGTAGATGGAGATGAACCTGCATGGAAGAGTTCAGCTAGAAAATCAAGGACTAGTTGGATGGAAGCGGTGAAAGGATCTATGTCCTTTCCTTGTGCCCAATATGAGAAGCGTTTCCACTTACTCAAATAAATCTTAGTGGAAGATTTATGTATCAATATATCTCTAACAGAGTGAGATAATTGAGGAAGCCTGGCTACGGTTGGAACTGGAGGAACCAAGCAGTGAGGTTCAGAGGAAACTGACCCGACTGATGGATCAAAAGATCTGGAACTAGGTCCAGATTCAACCACACTTGTCGAGGCCAGTAAGGAGCAATGAGGATCAAGGATGCCTTCTGAGCGATAGCTTTCTGAATTACTTGAGAGATCAGTGGGAAAGGAGGAATGCATACAGAAGTCCCGGGGGCCAAACTTGGACTACTCTGCTGGGTTGGCCTGGTAAAGGGAATAGAGTGAAATATTCTCTGCACTTGCTGTTTTGGGGAGTAGCAAAAGATGAAAAATTTCTCTCACTACAGAGTCTTTCAGAGACCACTCGTGAGGCATGAGAATAGCTCTGCTCAACTTCTATCAGAAAACGCTGAGAAGAAAATTGCCACAGTCTGAGTGCTTCACACAGGGGTATGATCTGGTTCCGCCTTGTTTGTTGATGTACCACACTACAGACATATTGTCTGTCTGGATTGCAATTGTTCCCAAGGAAGAGAGTCTTGAAGGGCTAAAAGCACTGCTCTCATCTCCAGAACATTTATGTGCAAGTGGCATTAGTTTGGTTGCCATGTGCCCTGGACTGTCGATCAGGGAGGCATCCGTTGTCAGTGTAGCAACCGGAGGAGGTGGAACAAAGGGTCTTCCGACAGGAGCTGGGGAAGACATCCACCACATGAGATGCTTTTTGATCACAATGGTGTGAGACATTGGAAGTTCCTGGTATGACCATTGAGTAAAAGCATCCACTGAAGGAGCCGCATGTGGTATCTGGCTAATGGAAGGAGAGGTATGGCGCTGCCATGATTCCCAACACCTTTAGAACTAACCTGGCTTTGATTCTGCTGTTGTTGAGAAGGAGTGATACCAATTTGTGAATGTCTGATATCCTTTGGTGTGTTAGCCTTGCAGACATGTTTATAGTATCTAGATTTGCCTATGTAGGTAAAAAACAGACTTTAATTTATTGAAATACCCAGTTTTGTATAATCTCTGGCCATCAGAAGGAGATGCTTGGTGGGAGCTGTGAGAAATATGGAAACACCTGGAACAGGTGAGAAGCTACCACTGCCATGCATTTGGTAAACACCCAGTGGTGAGACCAAAGGGCAGGGCCCTGAACTGAAAATGACTGGTTCCCAGCCTGAAGCGGAGGAATCTTCTGGAGCGTCTGTTCATTTTATGTGATAGGGTCTATAGAGCACATCCAGTTTCCTTTGCCCAAAAAGGATGGATTGCAGCGTGACCATCGAAATCTTGTTTTCTTGACTGACTTGTTCAAGACACTGAGATCAATATCGGTCTCCAGTCCCTGTTTTCTTTGGAACTAAAAAGAACCTTGAGTAGATTCGGATCCTTGTTGGTCTGCTGGCACTGGCTGAATTGCTCTTTTGCAAGCAGTTTTGAAATTTCCAAAGCTGCTAGATCCCTTTGAGCCGCGGGTGGAACATCTGGAAGGGATTTTTTGACTGATTTGGAAGCGAAGAAAGGGATAGAATAGCCTTTGAAATGATGAACTGTACCCATTTGTCTTGAGTCAGGGATAGCCAGGCTTCTGGGTACAGTGACAATCTTCCCCGACTGCCTCCGAAGATGGGCAGTCGGTCAGGGATGCTGAAAAGGCTTGTCAGGAAGGCTTCCTACCATTGTTATTCCCACCTCTGCCTTTGGTAGGAGTCCCTTGAGATTGTTTACGGAACCACATCTTTCCACCCTTCTGGCCTTTGGGGTAAGGCCTGGAAGGAGCGGACTCCGGCGGCAGAAAGGGTCTTGCCATCAGTCACCTAGTCAGGGTTTCTTTCACTTGAGGACCAAAAGAGATGATCCATCAACGTCTTGAAAGGGTCCACAAAATTGCATCGCCGCATCCAGCTACACCTGTCCCTGCGGCTCTGCTCGCTCCATCGGAAAGGAGGCATGGAGGAGTTGGATATGGAATTAAGGGTAGCCAGCTGCGTGTTCATCTTGTCTTGAAACCAACATTTCACTCGCTTCCTTGATCAAGTCCCTTTGAATGGTAAATGTCGCTGAGGAGAACATCCGCTTCCATCTATCCATGGACCTAGATTCCTTGTTAGGTGGATGGACGGGTACTGAAGGATCAGCCAGTTCCTTCTTTGTGGCAGCAGCTACCACCATAGCATCCACAGAAACTCCTTTTGATAAAATTGCTTGTCTGCTGGAGCTGTGATGAACTTAGAGGGTCTCCTGGGAGTGGGGTCCACTGAATCAGGAGCCGTCCATTCCTTCTTAGCAACCACCTGCATGAGGGGGTGAAGGGAGGGGACACCCAGGAGGTGGAAGGGCGAGAGCCAAGCGCCTCAAGATACACAGAGTTGAGGGCTGGCCAATTTCCCTCTGTTTGAGGATCTCCAGAATGTCTGCAAATGAGACATCTTCAGACCTCAGAATCATCCAAATCTGTGTCTGGCGTGATAGACTCAGGTGAGTCAATGTGTTTCCTCTTACACTTCCTCTTCCGAGGGGCTCTTCTGCCAAATCAGGAGAGGCCTCGAAGAGGATGAAATGAGGAGCTGGCTCTCTGCGGTCCGGGATGAGGTGAGTCGACTTACCCTGAGGCAGTATAGAGGAGTAGAGCCAGGCTCTAACACACTGTCAGGCAGAGCCGAGGTCCCACCGACAGTGATGGCTCCGAGGCCGATGTCGGAGCCGAACTCACCAGCGAGCCCCGAGGGAGAGGGGAGTCCGCGCCAGATTCTTCCAAATAATCACAGTCTAGGTTCCGACGCTGACTCGGCCCGAACTCAAGAGAGTAAAATGTTGATGGACGGGGCAGGCATCGACTGATGAGTCGGGCTCTGAAGCATCTGGGCTTCACTACCCTCTGAAGGTCATGATCCGACAGCCTCGATGACCTAGAGGGAGACCTTTGGCTCCGTTCAGACAGCAGGGGAGATCCTGGAGCGAATGAGCGGGAGATGGTGACCTGGACCTCTTCGGTCTGGTCGGAGCCAACGAAACTGTGGACTGAGACTTATCGGCTCCAGCCGATAAAGGCAAAGGTTGAGCAACCTGAGGTCTCGTGTTGAAACTGACAGGGAATCCTCTGGCTTCAGTAAGCCTCTAAGAATTAATTTGTTTTCTTTCCTGCAGGACCCTGGGGCTGAAGCCATGGCACACAGCACAGGAGTCACAAAGTGTGTGGCGTCTGTCAGATACATTTTCTGACAGCATAGACATATTTTTTTTTTTTTTTTAACTGACAGGTGTACACAAACACGCACACAAACACACAATTTATACCCTGTCAGAAAAACACAATAAATTAAGTAGTAATACTAGAATTTAAACTACAATAAACTAGAATAAACTACAAAAACACAAACACTCCACTAGGGAAAGGGAAGGCCTAAAGGCCCAATGGAAGAACCAAAGGTTCTAGGGAAAGAAAACAGAAAATATTTAGGGTCGGGAATAAAGTTTTCTAATCTACACTAACTAAGTAAGAAAATTAACTTAAAAGGGGTTTTAAAGAGTAATTTTTACAAGAAAATTAACACTCACCAGGAACCGGTAGAAACAACCAACCTCAAGCGAGATCTGTAGCATTGTGGGATATAAGGGGAGCCTTGGAACCAACTCTCGAGCTTTTAGAGATCCAGCAAGAATGAAGGCGAGATAGACAACTTAACATATCTTGGTTATTTATTCATGTATTTTTTTGTGTAGGGTACAGGTTTGTGAGTTGGTAGTTGCTTGGGGTTATCCAGTTGACAAAGCTTATTCAATGGTGAGTGCGGTTGTTATCAACAGATATACCAGATAGCCACCTCTTGTTTATAATACCATGTTACCCTATGCCCAGGACAGTAGAAGGTTTAAAGTCCAATATTAAAATGGCAGTAGACATGTTAGCCTGAATGTTCTTTGTATTGTTAGCTAAGGAGGGACAAGCTTGGCTACTACTTGGTTGGGAAACACCCTAACAAATACCAGGAGCTGATTTTAAACGTTTTCAGTATCCCGAGTCTAAATGAACATATTAGTGTTAAATCTGAACTAAAAGTGAATCCGTTAAAAATCACCAGTGGTCAGGCTAACTCAGCATTCCTGATTTAAGATAAGCATGCCCTGGCCTGGCTACGACTTACATGGGTGACCCATGTGAATACCAGCAGCTGGTTTTATGTTTTTTATAATCTGATTTCTATGTGTATATGTAAATAGGAATCTGATTCTACATTTTTGTCTTAACAATGACCGTTTTTTTTTTTTTTTTGCTTTTGTTTATTGCTGTTAATGTACGTGTGATGGTTCATTTATTTTCTGGAAAAGTTAGTATATATGTACTACATATTGAAAGACTGTGTAAGCAAGTTTTGGGGCCAATCAAAAAATAACCAAACACGAAGCTACTTGTGTTTATAATGTGGAACTGTGATGCTCTGCATTACTAAAAGACCTTTTTTTTGGTCTTCACCTAGCCTTTTGCCCCACCAAAGAATCTATCGGCCTCTTTTTTGTATAACCAAATATGGTAACCCTAGCTGTAAGGGCTTTAAATTGTCAGTTTCATATGCTTAAATATCAGCAATACTTAATGTCACTGCTAAAACAGAAAATGTTGACAGATTCTGAATGTTCTGAGAACAAGGAAATGCATGGTTTATTGCATGCAGCTGAACAAGTGGGAAAGCATACTTTGCAATGTGGTTTTGATTCACTGGAGGCCTCTCGCAGGGCCACAGTTACAGGTTCTGTCATTAGAAGGCATGTTTGGTTAAAGGAACAGAATCTGCCTGATCATGTTAAGGCAAAATTATTGGATGCTCCATTACAGCATGACACTTTGGTGTTAAGGCAGACCAGGACTTTGGAATTCAGGTCGACTGCGGGTAGCCTGCCAGCAGGATAACCCAAGTGTAATGACTGCAACAGTGAAACACTATGAACATCAAGCATGATTCCTGCAAATGGATGGCTTTTGGAGGTAGAAGCACCCCATTGTTTGGGCCTGCATGAGCCCTGGGGCTGTTATCTGCCTCTAGGGCGTCTGTATCTGCCTCTTTGTGGTCTGTCTGACACTGGAAAGGACCAATTCTTAGAAGGCCAGTTCCTGCTAAATCTGGGTGGCTGTACCCATAAGAAATCCTTTACTGTCTGCATAGATTTAGCTTTATCCTCCATTTTCTTCAACACCTCTTCTGTCTTAACACCAAACAAAGTATCATGCTGTAATGGAGCATCCAATAATTTTGCCTTAACATGATCAGGCAGATTCTGTTCCTTTTACCAAGCATGCCTTCTAATGACAGAACCTGTAACTGCGGCCCAACAAGAGGCCTCCAGTGAATCAAAACCACATTGCAAAGTATGCTTTCCCACTTGTTCAGCGGCATGCAATAAACCCTGCATTTCCTTGTTCTCAGAACATTCAGAATCTGCCAACATTTTCTGTTTTAGCAGTGACATTAAGTATTGCTGATATTTAAGCATATGAAACTGACAATTTAAAGCCCTTACAGCCAAGGTAGCAGAAGTGTAAACTCCCCCACCCCCCCATCTGTCCAGTGCCCTTGAATCCCTATCTGAGGGGACAGGGTTTTTTGCAGTAGAGGCCTTGACCCCTTTGGGACCCTGAGATATAGTTTCTGGGTCAGCAGCAATATAGAAATTTATGAGAATCTGGAACTCTGTAGTATCTGTCTGGCTTAACAGGTGCAGGAGGTAAAGAGTCAGGAGACAGTCCGGACTCTGAAAATACATAATCTACAATGTCTAGAACAGGTGGGACAGCAAGAGGTCTGTGCTGAGGTAGAAGAAAGTCTCTGAGCCTTTTCTTAGATTCTGAATAATCTTGGCTCTCCCAGTGGAAATGCTCCGTCATGATATGCAGGGTTTCCCCAAAGGAATAATCCTCAGGAGAAGCTGAAGGAATAGATTCTTCAGCATCAGAATCCTCATAGGGAGGAATAGAATATCCCTGTTCTGAAGAGGAGTCAGAGGAAATGGAAACCTGATCAGAGGAATCATATTCAGTGTCTTGCCTGGGCCTCTTATCAGGAGGGGGATGGGAACCCCTGATCAAAGTAATTACGTCTTCGGCCATTTTGAGCATCTGTTTCTTAGGCATGGAGTTTGTCCTGGAGAATGCTGTACATGTTGCCTTGTCTTTAAAGCTGTTTTAGTCTTTGTCTTGGATGTTGAAGTTGGCTTGATATAAAGCTGTGTAAGTCTGAAAACACCCTCAGAAGCCGATGCCTGCTCAGCGGCTCCGGACCCATCTGAGGGATTAGTTTCCGAAGGCCCAATACCTTGTGTATCCAGAGGCCTATTTATCTCCACGTGGGAGTCGGAGGTGGCCTGTGGCTCTGAGGTAGCATGTGTCAGGGGCTGCGAAAGCACCTCACTGAGAACCGGCCTAGAAGAGGCTTCGTCGTCGGTTTTGGACCTCGGATGCCTGTCCTTTTCTTTTTCCTTGCACTTTTTATGAACTCCGGTCGTCAGCTGTTCAATGGCATTATGTAGTTAAACCTACGGCCAAAGTAATGAAATGCAAAATCGTACCGACGCTTAATAGTGCATTGGTTAAATCTAGCACAAAACCGACAACTAGCAACGTCGTGGTCAGGGCCTAGGCAAGGAATACAGTAAGAATGATAATCCTTATGAGGTATTTGCTTCCCACAAGAAATACAATTGTTAACTTTTTCTGACATCGGTCTGGAGCAAGAAAAAAGTTTCCCCAATGGGGTACTTAGTTTTATTGAAGACTTCAGTTCTGAAATTCAATTTCGAAAATCTCAGGAGTCGGCCGACCGGCACTTGCGAACTGCTTTTGCTTTGGGCACCGCGTGGAAAGAAAGACTGAAGAAAATGGTGTCGGCTGCATCTTTTACACCCCTGGCGCACTGAATCAGGGAAGAGGCGACAGCAACTGACGCCGGACCAGGACTTTGGAATTCAGGCAGACTGCGGGTAGCCTGCCAGCAGGATAACCCAAGTGTAATGACTGCAACAGTGAAACACTATGAACATCAAGCATGATTCCTGCAAATGGATGGCTCCCAGGCAGTAGACACAGCTACTGTGGCCATCTATTAATAACATTTTCTGGGAGCATTTCATGCATTTTTTGAACCCAGAGGGTTCCCACTTGGGAGTCGGAGGCGGCCTGTGGCTCTGAGGTAGCATGTGTCAAGGGCTGCGAAAGCACCTCACTGAGAACCGGCGACTGGCCTAGAAGAGGCTTCGTCGTTGGTTTTGGACCTCGGATGCCTGTCCTTTTCTTTTTCCTTGCGCTTTTTATGAACTCCGGTCGTCAGCTGTTCGATGGCATTATGTAGTTAAACCTACGGCCAAAGTAATGAAATGCAAAATCGTACCGACGCTTAATAGTGCATTGGTTAAATCTAGCGCAAAACCGACAACTAGCAACGTCGTGGTCAGGGCCTAGGCAAGGAATACAGTAAGAATGATAATCCTTATGAGGTATTTGCTTCCCACAAGAAATACAATTGTTAACTTTTTCTGACATCGGTCTGGAGCAAGAAAAAAGTTTCCCCAATGGGGTACTTAGTTTTATTGAAGACTTCGGTTCTGAAATTCAATTTTGAAAATCTCAGGAGTCGGCCAACCGGCACTTGCGAACTGCTTTTGCTTTGGGCACCGCGTGGCAAGAAAGACTGAAGAAAATGGTGTCGGCTGCATCTTTTACACCCCTGGCGCACTGAATCAGGGAAGAGGCGACAGCAACTGACGCCGGACCAGGACTTTGGAATTCAGGCAGACTGCGGGTAGCCTGCCAGCAGGATAACCCAAGTGTAATGACTGCAACAGTGAAACACTATGAACATCAAGCATGATTCCTGCAAATGGATGACTCCCAAGCAGTAGACACAGCTACTGTGGCCATCTATTAATAACATTTTCTGGGAGCATTTCATGCATTTTTTGAACCCAGAGGGTCTATGCTCCTTGCTATCCTTAGACATTGCAGACACACATGCAAAACTAGAGAAGAGATAGGAAGAGAGAGAATAAATTAACACTAGGTCCTCTAACTAAAACGGGCCTAGCCCTGCAGAAGAGTTACACGAGGACTAGGTCCTCTAAGTTAAACGGGCCTAGCCCGGTCTAAGAAAAACTCGGTCTTCTAACCTAAACAGACCAAGTATTTAACACAGAGACACACAGAGATTCAGTCACACAGGAAAAAATTTGAGATGTCCAAAAATACAAATACAAGAGTTACACGAGGACTAGGTCCTCTAAGTTAAACGGGCTGTGAAACAGAAAAACTACAGTTGTGTACACTTACCATAAATGTAGATGTTCGAGTGTATTCACTGTTGAAGTCATTACATTTGGGTAATCTGCTGGCAGGTTGCCCTCAGTCGGCCTGAATAACAAAGTCCTAGGTCCTGCGTCGGTTGCTGTCTCTTCTTCCATGATGTCAGGGGTATAAAACATGCAGCCGACGCCATTTTAATCAGTTTTTCTTGCCCCATATGTCAGGTGCCCCCCAAATGGGGAGCAAAAAAAAAAATTATATATATATATATATATATATATATATATATATATATATATATATATATATATAAATATATAAATGCACTTTAGAAAACATGAAATTTACCTTCAACTAAAAGTAAATACACCACAAAGGCTTTTGAGTATAGCGATGGAAAGAAAAGGTATAAAGGGAGCTGGCAGGTGGGTAATCCGGACTGCAACAGTGAATACACTCAAACGTCTACATTTATGGTAAGTGTACAAAACTGTACTATGTTCTTCATGTTTCACTGTTGCAGTCATTACATTTGGGTAGAATCCCAAAGCTATGCAAGGGAGGATGGTACTAAACAGCATTAGGAGCAGCTATTAGGCCTTGCAGGACTGCAGTGGCAAAGCCTGCCCTGGATTTAGAAAAGAGAGGTAAATGGTAATGCTTTGTGAACATATGAACTGAGCTCCAGGTAGCAGCTTCTAGAATGTCTCTGGAAGGGACCCCTCTGAGAAAAGCTGCTGAAATAGAGGCAGCCCTGGTGGAATGGGATCAGATCTCCTTGGGCACAGGTTTACCATGGTGCAAGTAGGAGAAACAAATGCAATGGCTTATCCATTTAGAAATAGTCTGCTTTGATATAGCCTTCCCCTCTGATCCTGCAGCAAATGCCACCAGTAGTTACTCAGACTTTCTTAGAGATTTTGTCCTGTTTAAGTAGAATCTTAGTTGTCTGTGTACATCCAATGAATGTAGAATCCGCTCCCCCTTGTTCTGCGGATTTGGGAAGAAAGTTGGCAGGTGAATGGTCTGGTTAAGAACCACACTGGATACCACCTTAGGCATAAAAGAAGGAGTGGTCCTGAGGGCCACCCTATCCGGGTAAAAAAATAATGAAATGCTCCATTGCCATGAGGGCCTGTAGTTCTGAAACCCTTCTAGATGAAGTGACTGCCAAAAGAAAGGCCGTCTTCCAAGAAAAAATTTTTATATCCGCAGTAGCTGCTGGTTCAAAAGGAGGAAGGGTGAGTTTTTCCAGCACAAAATTGAGGTCCCACGCAGAAGTTGGCGCTTTCCTTAAATTTCTGGCCCCTCTGAGAAGAGGGGAGGCTCTGTGTTGTAATGAGCCCAGATGGCAGAGGCATGGATTTTTATTGAAGAAAAAGATAAGCCCTTGTGAAGCATCTCAGTTAAGTATCACAAAATCTGAGGAATATTGGGCTTTGCTGTGTCTAGTCCTTGTGCTTGGTTCCAAGCACAGAATCTCTTCCATTTATCAGCACAAGATTTTCTAGTACTTCTGGTCTCCAAAGTGACATCCATCACAGGTTTACTGAGAGACGTGGTTGGTGAAATTAGTTGATTATCCATGCTGCAAGATTGAGAGTTTGGAGCTGAGTGTGCAGAATTTGAAAGTTCTGCTGAGACAATAGGTGAGGTGTTTGAGGCAAGTACCACGGAGGAAGGTGTGACATATTCCTTAGAAGCGGGTACCAGTGTTGACTTTTAGTAAGACATTGGAGAGTAGAGGC
The DNA here is from genome assembly GCF_019279795.1 of Protopterus annectens. Taxonomy (NCBI): domain Eukaryota; kingdom Metazoa; phylum Chordata; order Ceratodontiformes; family Protopteridae; genus Protopterus; species Protopterus annectens. The sequence goes on from NC_056733.1 coordinate 692,956,551, forward strand.
AGAGGGGGAAAGGCATAGACTGATAGGTTTTTCCAGCTGAAGGATAGAGCATCCACTTTCCATGCTTTTTTGTGATGAGTTCTTGTGCAGAATTTGTCCAACTGATAGATCTATTTGCCTCTCCCTAAAACTATGTCTGGACTCTCCCATTTTTGTGTTAACATGCTTAAGATTTGTGGATCCAGTTTCCATTCGTGCGGGTCCATAAGATTTCTGCTTAGGTTTTCTGCCAAAGTATTTTGCTTTCCTGGCAGGAATTGAGCTTGAACATGTATTTGGTAAGCCAAGGCTGTGTTCCACAAGGCCATGGCTAGTCTGCAAAGGCGGAAGGAGTGGGTACCCCCTGCTTGTTTATATACCACATAACTGTGGCATTGTCCATCTTTATCAGTAGTTGTCCTGGATGAAGTAAGTCCTTGAAGGCTGTCAGAGCATTCTGAACAGCTAGTATTTCTTTCTGGTTGATATGTAGATGCATTTTGTTTGGGCTCCATTTGCCCTGAATGCATCTCCCTGCCAGGTGAGCCCCCCCAAGCATAGTCTGATGCGTCTGTAGTTAGGGTTTGGGTGGCAGGGGGTAGAACAAACGACAGTCCCTTGTTTTGGTGACATGTCTCTGCCCACCAAAGAAACTCCTGTTGCAGGCAGAGAATGAGAGGAATCATGGTTTCCAGGCTGTGACAATCTTGACTCCATAAGCTTTTTAGATTCCACTGAAGTTTCCTCATATGCAGTCTAGCATATGGAATTAGTAGAGTGCAGGATGCCATGAACCCCAAAGCCTGCAGAATTTGTCTTGCAGATAGCTGGGTTTTTGTTGCCATTTGTTTGAAATATGTTGTCCACTGCATTTGTTTGTCTGGCGTGAGGTAAGCCATCTGGGCAGTTGTATTCAAGCTTGCACCCAGGAATATAATTATTTGAGAGGGTACCAGTTGTGATTTCTTTTTGTTTATGGTGTACCCTAGGCATGCTAAAAGCCTTATCACAAACGCCAGATGTTGAAGAAGAGTGTCCTTGTCCTCTGCCTGAATGACACAATCGTACAGATAACGATAAATTTGAATGTTTCTTTGTCTGCAAAATGCAATTACTGGTGCCAGGCACTTTGTAAAGACCCTGGGCGCAGTAGATAAGCCAAAGGGCAGTGCAGAGAACTGGTAATGCAAAAAGCCTGCTTTGAAGCGGAGGTATCTTCTGCAAGACTCCCTTTGGGATATGTAGGTATGTCTAAGTCTAGAGTTACCAACCAGGCATTCTTGCCTAGCATAGGCAGTAGCTGTTGTAAAGTCAGCATTTTGAATTCTGGAATATCCAGGAACGTGTTTAGAATTGATAAGTCCAGAATTTGACTCCATGATTTGTCTTTTCTGGGTACTAGGAAAAGTCTTGAATAAAATCCTTGTCCTTTTTCCTTTTCTGGTACTGGTTGAATAGCCCCCATATCCATGAGGGACATGACTTGTTTCTGGGCCTCTGCCCACTGGTTTGGTGGCAGATCTGGCCATCCGTTTGGAATTCGCAACGTGTGGAAATGAAATATGTACCCCTGGGATACTATGTTTAATACCCATTTGTCCTGGGTAATTAAATGCCAATTTTGAGCATGAAGTGCTAGTTTTCCCCCCAAGGGGGCTGCCAAAAGATAAGTGCTTGGAGATGGCAGAGGGAAGTCATTGAGACTGCTTACTGTAGGGTTGTGCTTTGTTACCTCCAGATTTGGAGATGGAGGCACCCCATTGCTTTGACCTGTAAGATCCCTGTGATTGATATCTGGATCCTTTGGAGCGCCTGGATTTGCCCTTAGTGGCTCTGTTGGACACTGAAAAGGACCAATTCTTAGTAGGCTAGTGCCTACTGAAAATGGGTGGCTGCACTTGCAAGAAATCTTTTACAGTTTGCATAGATTTAGCTTTGTCTTCCATTTTCTTTAAAACCTCTTCTGCCTTATTACCAGACAGACTGTCATGCTGTAAAGGGGCATCCAACAATTTAGCTTTAACATGATCAGGCAGATTTTGCTCCTTGAGCCAGGCATGCCTTCTTATCACAGATCCAGTTATGGCGGCCCTGCAAGAGGCCTCCAAGGAATCAAAACCACATTGCAAAGTATGCTCTCCAACTTGTTCTGCTGAATGCAATAAATTCTGTAACTCTATTTTCCACACAATCAGAAATTAACATAATTTTCTGTTTCAGTAAGCCCATAAGATGCTGTTGATATATAAGCATATGAAACTGGCAGTTTAAAGCCCTGATTGCCAAGGTTGCAGACGTATAAACCTTCTTACCCCATCTATCCAGTGCCCTGGAATCTCTACCAGAAGGGGTAGGATTTTTGGCTATAGAGGCCTTAACACCCTTGGGACCCTGAGAAATAGTCTCAGGATCAGCAGCAGGATTTTTGAAAAGAAATTTGTGGGAGTCAGGAACCCCGTAATATCTGTCTGGCTTACTAGGAGCCGGAGGCAGGGAATCAGGAGCAATGCTTGATTCCGAGAACACATCATCAACAATGTCTAATACAGGAGGTATTGCCAAAGGCCTATGTTGAGGAAGAAGAAGAAAATCCCTAAGCCTCTTTTTTGATTCGGAGAAGTCCTGACTCTCCCAGTGAAAATGTTCCCTTAAAGTATGCAAAGTTTCTCCAAAAGAGTAATCCTCAGGAGGAGAAGCAGATGGGATGGATTCCTCTGCATCAGAAACCTCATCAGGTGTAATAGAAAATTCCTGATCAGAAGAATTGGAAACCTGATCTGAAGATTCATAAACAGTGCCTTGCCTAGGACTCTTAGCGGGCGGGGGGGGGGGCGTTGGGAAACCCTGATCAAGGTAATTAAGTCCTCAGCCATTCTGATAATTTGTTTTTTAGGCATAGGGGCCTGAGCACGTGGCTCATGCGTCATTTTTTTTAGAAACAGAAGTTGATTTTGGCCTTGTTTTTGAACATGGCGTTGGTTTAATATACAAATGTTGAGGCCTGAAAACACCCTCAGAAGCCGGTGCCTGCTCAGCGGCTCTGGACCCATCCAAGGGAGAGACATCTGTGGGTTCAATACTTGCAGAATCTCGCGGCATACCGGACTCTGAATGGGTCTCGGTAGAGGCCTGCGACTCAACAGTAGCGGGTATCAGGGGCTGCGAAAGCGCCTCACTGAGTACTGGCGACTGGCTTAGGAGAAGCTTCATCGTCGGTTTTTGACCTTGACGGTCTGTCTCTGTCTTTTCCCTTGTGTTTTTTGTGAACTCCGGTAGTCGGACTGCTAACAGACAACATTTCAGGGTAGTTAAATCTTGAACCAAAATATTTAGAATCAAAAATATACCGACGCTTAATAGTGCATTGGTTAAATTTAGCACAAAACCGACAGCAAGGCACGTTGTGATCAGGGCCTAGGCAAGGAATACAGTACAAATGAAAAGCCTTATGAAGTATTTGCTTCCCACAAGTAATGCAATTATTAACTTTTACTGACATCGGTAAGGAGCAAGAAAAAGTTTCCCCAACGGGGTACTTAGCTTTAGTTTGAAGACTTCGGTTCTGAAACTCGAAAACGAAAATTTCAGGAGTCGGCCGACTGGCACTTGCGAACTGCTTCTGCTTCGGGCACAGCGCAGCAAGAAAGACTGATTAAAATGGCATCGGCTGCATGTTTTATACCCCTGACGACCTGACATCATGGAAGAGGAGACAGCAACCGACGCAGGACCCAAGACTTTGTTATTCAGGCCGACTGAGGGCAACCTACCAGCAGATTACCCAAATGTAATGACTGCAACAGTGAAACACGAAGAGCATCCATGTCTTGTAACCTAAACAGATCAAGTATTTAACACAGACACACACCGGTGTAATCACACAGAAAAAACTTTTTAACAGCAATCTTATAAATATCACCTTAGCGGATCCCCGCCAAAGACAACAAGTTAACAGTCAACAGCGACCAACAAAGGTCCGAGCAGTACAAATAAATCAACAGGAGCCACTGTTGATTAAGAGCGGGAAAAAAAACCCCCCACCAAAACAAACGCTGCTCTACCAAGGCAAAAAAGCGCAATGGCGCCTAACTAACTGGCACACAAGGATACTAAATTACTACAGTGAAAAAAAAAAGTCCACAAGGACAACTTAGGCAAAGGCTTATAAGATAACAACACTAATATGCAATATCCACTAAGAATGTAAAGAATTGAAAAGGACTTAGCCAGAGCCAAGAGAAGCACATGCGAACTCGTTGACGCGGCAAACGAGATCTGGAGACTGCAGTGGTGCACCATGGGATACCTGCTTAGCCACGAGCCAACCAGAAGTCTTTGAGCTTGTAACGTCCGAGTTGGAGCTGAGGATCGGCTCCGAACCCATACGTAAAAACAAAGGTGAGATTGGACTACCTAACATCGAAGATTAACAACATCAGATTGTACCTTAGTTATATACATTGCTGTTTGCATGAACTATTACTTCTGTATTTTCATTTATCACTATTTTTAAAGCTTTGTATTATTTTTGTATAATCTTGTTCATTATTTGCATCATCACTGTGGTGCTGTGGTAGCATTGTCGCCTCACAGTAAGACGCTGTCCGGTTCGATTCTCAGCTAGAGCGTCTTCTGTGTGGAGACATGCGTGAATGGGCGTACCTTCGTTGAAGGTTGTGCATCAGGCCTGGCAAGCCGGTAAGCAAAAATCAACTGCCAATCATTAGCGGACCGGAGTTCCGCTGTGGCGACCCCTAACCGGGAAAAGCCGAAAGACACATCTTTTCTACCTGGGCCTCCTCTGAAAAAGGGCTCTTACTAACTTGGACATTCCCAGTCAACAAATGTCAAAATAAAATAAATAAATAAAATCATAATTTAAGTAACACATACATTCTTACCATAACAGCTGTTTATGAAAGGTACTTTCTGGATACCTCACCTACAAAAACTCTGCATGTTTTAATACTCTGTGACTGACATGACCCCCACCCAGCCCCAGAAACCCACAAGCTGTTCTCCCCAGCATCCATGCATACCCATCCTTGAATTTCCCATTTGCTGCTAAGATCCTGAATGAGACCCTTTGATGGGTGGGTCCAACTTCTTTGTAAGTCAGTCTCAAAAGTATTCATTATTAGAACTAGGGAGCGAGGAAAGCAGTGAGGAGCCATAGGTGTACAGCCTGGGAAACATCTTACTGCAGCAGCTGGTCAATTACTCTAGCTAGTGAGGGCATCATTGCTGCCCCTGTCTTAAACCTGAGATGCCCTTTGAGAGTCCTGGTCTCCAGCGGTCACCCAGGCACTGGGTCACTCCCTCACTCCTTCCATCAGATAAGAGAGCTAGCCATTAACCACTTCCATCTTCTGTTTCAGACAGCTCTCCTGGCAGCCCAAGTCCTTTTCCCTGTGGCACTGGGTTGGCTGAAATTCAGCACTTTTTAAGCAAACTCACTCATTTGGGAATGTTTGCATTCCAGGCCAAGCCACAGCATGATGCCACGCACTTGTTACACAAGTGCACTCACTCCACAACACACCAATTTGCCCCAAAGATATTAGTAGCATCCTCCTACAAATCAAGCCACAAAAATGCAGATTTGGCACTGCATCACTAAACAACAACATCAAAATATACCTGTCCAGCTTAGAGAAAATGACTTTAGCTGCTAAAGGAAAGCCCAGTCATTTAGATGGGCATGAAAGAAAGGTATTCCTGACCCAACATGCATGGAACTCTCACTCATAATGATAAGAATATATCTTCTACATATAATGTTAAGAACCCTCTTTGATGGGGTCTTGGATTGTTGGGATGCCTTTAAGTACTACAAGGGTGGAAGGAAAGAATCCATCATGGCTATAATTAGAAGGGTGAGGGAGAACAGACTTCCCTAAAAGTAGCCAAACTTCCTACACCAAGGTTAATACAATTATGCTTTACGATGGTGTGCAGCAAGGCCAAGTGAGTGCAATACAGATACACTTGAAGAAAGTATTAAGAGGAAGATACTTCCCTGGTGGAGTGGGATCTGACTGCAGCATTTGCCAATCAGTGGTCAGCCAAAATGATGGCGATAAACAATGCAGCTGGCAATTCACTTTAAGTATTTGCTTGGCAACCATAAGCCCATTCCTCCCCAGAGTAAAACAGATGAACTGCTCTGTCTTCACTCTCCTCAGATTACACTTGAACTATAGGTGTATGTTTAGGGTTTATTAAACTAATTTCCCTGGTTTATGGAAACCTCAAAAACCAGGGGGAAACGTGGGCTTGTTCTAAGGGACACCAGAGCCCTGTTAAAGACCAGATGTGATTTCTCACACATAAAGCCTTGAAGTTCTCTAAAGAACTAAGCAGATGTGACAGCCAAAGCATGCACCAGGTATTGAACTTCAGAGTCATCATGTTAACAGGCTCAAATACAGGGCAGGCAAGTTTCTCTAATATGAGGTTCAACTTCCAAAGGAGGATGAGTTCCTTTTGGCTAAGACTGGGACACAATCTTGTCCTCCATAAGTCCTAATGCTCAATAACTGCTGAAAGATTAACTTTGACTATGGAAGACCTGACACCCATATAAAAAAGGTATCTGAGGTAGATCAGAGCCATCTGAAGAATGACCAAGCTGCTACCAAGTACTACTCTACTCAAATTGAGAACATGAGAACACTTTCCATTTGCAGGCATAAGCTTGTAAAATACATGACTTCATGGTACCTCAACCACTTCAGAGATCCCACTAGAAATTCCAGTGGAAGAAGGGTGCCTACATCACAAACTAGGCCAGGAGGTGGAGTTAGCTGTCCCTTAAACCAGAGGTAAAATCTCTGTCTAGGACTGGGAAGGTGGTCTGTATTGCAGGAGTCATTTAAATTAGGAGTTATGTACTTACCATAACTTGGCATCTGTGCTGTTCATTTTCATTCTTTCTCACTGATGGGTTTCAGATCCGACATCAGATCCGATTTGGCCACATTTCCAAGACTTACGGATCCAAATCGCGAGCTCCTCCCTCTTCCCATAATGCAACATACCTTCCCTTACTCCTCAGATCGGGTTTGCTACTCTACTGCCCAAGAACTATAGAAACAAGAGAGGCAAGAGGTTTTGGGGCCCAAATCTAGAACCTAGCCATTCCAAATTTCTGCAGGTGACTTCCCGAAGAGACAAGGCTGGAGTATGGTTGGGAGGGAAAGTGAGGGAGAATGAAAATGGACAACACAGATGCCAAGTTATGGTAAATACATAACTCTTAAATCTGATGTCATTCTTTTCATTCTTCCTCACTGCTAGGTCAGAGTCCTCAGCTACATAACTCTTGGTTGGCCTTCAAGGAAGGATATTCCGGAGCACTTTTGAGCCAAAAGATGCCCTGCTTCTGGAGACAATGCTCAATTTGTAGTATGATACAAAGATACAAGTCTTTGACCAAGTGTCTGTAGCACAAATTTCATCAATTTAGGCTCTAGAAGAAAAAGCAGATGAGTTAGCCATAGATCTGGTAGAGTGGGCTTTTGGAGCTCAAAGCAACTCAATACCCTCTTGGGAGTAAATTACAGAAATACAATCTGTAATCCATGTAGCCAAGATAATTTTGGAAACTGCATAACCCAAACAACTTGGTGAGAAGGAAACAAACAACTAGTCAGACTATTTGCACTTCTTTGTTCTGTGAAGGCAGAAACGTAGCTGTCTATGAACACCAAGGAGGTGCAACATGTATTCCCCTTTATTAGAAAAACTGGGAAAGAAAATTGGCAATTGACTTGATAGATGGTTTGACTCTGTGGCTACCTTAGGCATAAAGGAAGGGCTGGTTCGCAGAGATGCCCTGTCTTTGTGGAAAGTGATGTAAGGAGGTTTGGCTGCTAAAGCTTGAAGTTCGGACACTCTCTTAGCCAAAGTAATGGCTACCAGAAATATTGTCTTCCATGAAAGATATTTCATGTCACAATTGTCAGCTGGTTCAAAGGGTTTTTGATTAAGACCCTGAAGAACAATTTTGAAGAACAATAGTAAGATTCCAAGGAGAAGAGGAGTCTTATGTGGGGGGGTCTATGCAGAAAGATCCCTCTCATAAATGATTTACATAATTTAGAAGCTGAAAGAGAAGAAGATCCCCCTTCCAGCATGAAAATTAGATATTGCAGCCAGTTGAAGTTTTATGGTAGAAAAATAGCTCCTGCCTTAAAGAGATTACTAAGAAAGAGAAGGGTGGCTGAACTAGGAGCTGAAAAAAGGATCAGTGTTCTCCTTTGAGGCCCATATGGCAAACTTTTTCCACTTGCTGTTATAGAACTTTTTGGTGGAGGCCTTTTGGGAAGCCAGAATTATGTTATGGACTGGAGAGGAAACCTGGACCTTTTTTACTATCACTGGAAGTGAAGAAACCATGCAGTCAATTTGAGGGTGCGGAGATTGGGTTCTGGTGTTCCGACGGGGTGAGATAGGAGCTCCTGATTGGGTTCCAGTAGCTCTTGATTGGGTTCCAGTATCCATGGAGGATATTTGTGTTGAGACCACAGAAAAGGGAACCATACTTGATGAGGCCAGAAGGGGGCAATGAGGATTACTGAGCTGTTCAACCTGCTGGCTTTCTGTAGGAACTACGGGATCAACAGTAGAGGGTGATAAGCACAAAGGAGACCTGGAGGACAATCATGGACCAAAGCGTTCCACGGTGACTCCTCCTGAGGGTGGATCAGAGTAAAGTCTTGCTGCACTTGTTGTTGAGGGGAGAGGCAAACAGGTCGCAGCAAGGCTGACCCCCAACAGCTATAAATCTTGTACACTACTGATTGATTGAGGGACCACTCATGAGGAATCGAAATGGACCTGCTTAGTATGCATTTGTTTTCCTCTGAATGTGAGTTGCAGCTAGAAAGCAGCTTGAAGAGATCGCCCATTCCCAGACTTTCATGGCCTCTCTGCATAATGGATAGGATTGGGTTCCTCCTTGTTTGTTGATGTACCAGACTACTGATATGCTGTCCGTGTGTACAGCAATAGTTCCCAGAGGGAGAATGTCCTGAAAGGTTTGCAACGTTAAGAGGACTGCTCTCCTCTGAAAGACATTGATATGCAATTTGGGCTCGTAGGGAGACCACGTGCCTTGGACCATCATTCCCCTGTAATGCCCCCATTCCGACTGAGAAGTGTCCGTGGTCATTGTGGCTTCGGGGGGGGGGGGGGCAGCCAGCCGAGAGACAAGTTGTTTGACTGCATCCATCACTGGAGATGAAGTCTGCAAACTGAAGTCAGCTTGATAGAAACAGACAGAGGCTGGTAAAGAAAGAACCACTGAACCGCCAGGGTCAATTGTAAAACTCGGCATGAAAAATCTTGTTAAGGGAACTAGAATGACAGCAGCTGACATTGACCCCAGAGCTCACAGCACTAATCTTGCCAGGGGAGCAGGGAGATCCAATAAGTCCTGAACTTGCTGTCTCAGACATGCTATGTGATGAAGCGGCAGTGAAGCTACTTGAGTTACAGTGTTTATTTGCATTCCTATAAATTCTAGATCTTGTATAGGTGTCAGGTTTGATTTCACTAGATATGATATCAAAGGATATGAAGATCTGAATTAAATAATCCCTGGCCCTGATCAGTTGATGCCTTGTTGGGACAGTGAGGAGCCAATCTCGAGATATGGAAACTCCTGGAATCCTTTTACCCTCAGGCGAGTTGCTACAACTACCATACATTTGGTAAACACCTGGGGGGGGGGGGGGTTGTGATGAGTCCAAAGGGCAGTGCTGTGAACTGGTAGTGATTAGCTCGCAGCCAAAAACGTCTTTCTTGGAACGCCTGTCTATTCTGTAATGATAGTACACTTACTGGAGATCTACAGAACACATTCAGTTCTCCTTTGGCAGAATGGACTGGATTACTACAATCCAGAACTTTGACTTTTTGACATACTGATTTACTCTGCTAAGATCCAAAATGGATCTTAGGTCCCCTGTTTTCTTTGGTTGGCACCAAAAAGAAGCGAGAATACATTCCGAATCCTATTTGTTCAGTAAGGACCCTTTGGATGACGGTTACTTTGCACATTTTTTTTTAACTTCCTGAAATGCATACTCTCTCTGATTGGGTGGCACATTGGCAAGTTTCCTCTTGGAACTTGGACGTGAAGGGTTAAAGGGAATGTAGTAACCTCTGGATATTACGTTTAGCACCTGAGTACTGTTTGCTATATTTGTCCACGCATCTAGGTGCAGGGATGGATGACCACAGACTGCCTCCAGAGATGGGACAGTTCGGCAGCGCTTCAGGAGTGCTGATAGGACTTGTCAGGAAAGGATTCCCTGAAGCCCTGATTTTGTGGACCCCCTGCCTCTGGGGTGGCACCTACCTTTATAACCACCTCCTCTGCCTCTGGAGGAAGTACCTCTGTGCGGGTGTTGGAAAGGTCCTTGAGACTTATTGAACCAAGTTTGCTTCCCTACTTGCTGGTTCCTAGAAAAGGTCCTCTGAGGGGTAAAAAAAATTGATCGCTATGGAAGACAAGGTATTTCCTTCTTGCTCGCTTCATGTAAGCGTATCTTTCACCGATGATCCAAACAAGGATGAACCATCAAAGGAGGCATTAGTAAAAGACTCTTTGAAAGGTTCCGCAAAGCCTCATCCAGGCAGGTCTCCTAATGCCTTCTTCAGTATTGGAAATCAACTTTATCGAAGAACTGGCAATGAAAGATAGTGCCACCAGTAGGGAAGAAACCTTCTTCAAATCTTCCATTGACATGGTCTGTGCAAGACAGTTTATTAGCTCTTTCATAAGGTCACTCTGCAAATGGGTGAAATGTGCCAAATAGTTTAACAACCTCAGCACGAAGGTAGCCGAGGAGTAAACTCATTTTCCATACCTGTCCAATGCTCTGGACTCTTTCGATGGATGGACACTGGAGCTTTGCTTGGCTAGCTCCTTTTTCGTGGCTGCTGACACAACAATGGCATCTACCGAAATGCCCTTACTCCAGTGTAAATGGTCAGAAGGTGCATTAAGGTACCTATCAGGACATTTCAATGTAAGCTCAACCATGCCCAGCTCCTTCCAAGCCCATCTAACTAAATCAATAAGTTTGTCCACTGATGTAGATGGGCTTGCCCAGAAAGCCTCCAGGAACACCAATTCTTCCTAAGAAGGAGGTTGGGAAGACGAGCCACCTCTTTGTTTAAGGAATTTTAGGATGTTTCCAAAGAAGATGTCATCAGGTGGTGATCGGAGAGACCATTCTCCCTCATCATAAATCAGTATCCTTGGTGAGGGGCTCCACAGGGGAGTCTATGTGCCTCCTCTTGCATGTTTTCTTTCGAGGGACTTCGCCCATGGGGTGTTCAGAGGACGTATCAGAAGAGAGGGGAATTTTCAGAGAGGAAATCGTCTGGAGGCTTCTCAGGGTAGGCTGACTTATGGCAGATGTGACGGGCTCAGTGCTTGGACCCAAAAAATAATGGGGAGATCCAAGATTTCAGAAGACGGTCGAATGATCCTACAGAAAACCCCTTTCTGCAGCCTGGAAGGCTGACAGACACAGAGAGACTCCTTCCCTCTCCCTCAGAGCTAAACAACCGGGGAATGAGAACAGAGCCAACTCTGGATCCAAGACCTCCAGAGAGAATTGGACTCGAGCTGTTGAAGGCCAAGACCCTGAGAGAAAGGGATGGTACAGACAAAGGTGGAACCGAATCCAACCTCTGGGACTCGACACTGATGTCTTGGATCAGAGACCTGCTCTGATCTGACAAAAAAGGAGCAGGGCTAGTCAGGGACATAGAGTCGAAAAAGGAACTATCCTCAAATCAAACGCCAACTCTCTTGGGTATCCAGGATCCTGGAGTTTTAAAACCATGAGACAGATCAGAGAAGAAGTCTGTATGGCATGTGATAGTACACTCGTGGTTCCGAGATGGGATGGAGTTGGCAAGACCTCCATCTGGATCTGAGCCCTGAGAAACTTCTGCATCATCCTGTCCATACAGTCTTTTTCAAGCTAAGAGAAGACCTAGAAAAAGAAGCAGGCCTGGAGAATTGGGAAGGAGTTTGCAAAATTTTGGAAGGAGGAGCCAGAGAAACTGGCTGCAAAAGAAGTTCTGGTGTACGGCTTCTAGCTGTCTGATCCAATGTCTTAGGAACCATAATGAAAGTATTTGGCAGAGGAAAACTTGAAATCACAATGGCACCAGTTGGATTTGAAGAGGTGTTAGGATCCGAAGGTGTCTTACAATTAGATCTGATCTAGAGTAGTCAGATCCGAGACTTTTTGTCTCTTCTCAATTGGCTCTGAAGAGGTCCTGGGGAAAGCAGAGAGAGCTCATCTTTTCAACTCTTTGGAGCTAATATGCTTAGAGGGGGTTTGAGCTCCAGATGAAGGAGATGATGCAGGTAAAATGCCTTTCAGTATGAGCTTATTTCGTCTATCCGACAAAGCTCTTGGAATAAAGGACGCATAAACTTTGCACTCTATGTTTAAGTGTCCTGGTCCTAAATAATAGGCGTACTTCTTGTGGGCAACTGAATTGGTATTTTATGACCACAAGAAGTGCATCGCTTGAAAACTGTAGGTTTATCGGACATTTTGACTAATGACCAAAACCCACTGTACCAAGAAAATGCACACTAAGTACTGTACAAGCCAATAGCCAAACACATGCGTGTGCGCACACACACACACACACACACACACACACACACACACACACACACACACACACACACACACACACACACAATAAACAGCATTGGCTGTAGATTTATGTTTCATCTAACTTAAGGCCTTAACGCCAAGAACAACGATAAACAGCTATAGCAAATGTTTTTCTTAAACTAAACTAAGCAGCAAATGCTGTCAGGAAAAGAGAAAAAAACAGAAGAATGAACAGGACAGCAGTCTCTGATGTCTGCGAAAAGCTGAAAAAAGGAGGGGAGAAGAGAAAAAAAGTAGTATAGCAATAGAGAAATATCAAAACTTTAAGAAAACAAAGTGAAGATTATTGAAAATCCCAATTCGAGACCCGGAAACCACATCTAGACACAAAAGTGGCAAACGTGATCTGAGGAGTAAGGGAAGCTATGCTGCACTATTAGAAGAGGGAGCAGCTTGAGACTCTGATCCAATAGTCTTGAAAATGCAGTCAAATCAAATCAGATGTCAGATCTGAAACCCGTCGGTGAGATTAATAAAGAGGACAACACCAAATCTATGCCTTTCTTACTTAGTCTGCCAAACTGGACTGCCAACTATTTAATGTGACTGAACAACAGCCGTACCAGTCATTTTCATCCACAGACAGTCTCCATACAGAGCAATTACAGTAAATTTGTTGACTATGTACACCTCTGATGTCTAACTGTGATCCAAATAACAGGCTCAGCAAACTATCCCAACTTTAAGACAAACAGTACCCACAGTAAAGTACTCCTACTTGCCTCAAACAAATAAACATTAGTCTTGCAAAGCAAGAATAAGGACCGTCTAATCTGAGCAAAGGACATAAGGGTCAATCACTTTCACCCACATATGGATCCCATACCAAGCAATTATAGCCACTTTGTGCACAACTCAAATGTCTATGATAAAAAGAAAGAAAGGCTGCAGTAGTTTACTTCAACTGTGTTTCACACAAAACACATTAGACACGGTAATGTATTCCAACCTGCTTCACACAAACACACATTAATCTTGCAAAGCCCAATTAATTACTGAGCAAATGATAATGGGGTTAGTCACTTTCATCAACAGAGACGGAGTCCATAACTGACAAGTTTAGCAACTCGCCAAGCCAAATACAATCTAAAAGAATACCTGCTACATCCTTTGCAGGATTGCAACATTCAAAATATCTAAATGACTCTGGAACCATGGCAATCTATTCAAACTTTAAAAATAATCATAGTGATGTTTACAATGTCAATGCAACCTGAAGTAGCTGAAAAAAGAGATTAACTGTAATCGTTTTTTTACATCTTTTCCAGCTGCCTTCTTCATGCTTCATTAACAACTGTGACTTTTGTCCACTAAACTTTTTGTGGTCGATCAGGGTCTCCCAAATTAGTTGGGGAGATGAAAATTGTCAAATCTGCCCTTTCCAACCCTGCATTTGTTGGCCTACTTGAGGTTTAATAGTCCCACACTTCGTTAAAGATTCCACAGATACATTCAATGTAGCTTGGTAGTCATTCATGAAGTGTTTAAATATGGCACAGGCATCAGCATACTGGAGGCCAGACAGATGCTATGGAAATAACTGGTATTTAAATGTGAATATCCAGGTTTGAAAATCCCTTGGTCCACTTTGTATTCATTTCCAAAGTGTAGCCAGTCTTTGCTGAGGTAAGAATGACTACTAGGAAGGTGAAGACGACCATTTATGTTTTGTCAATTATTACAGAAATGTTACGATGAAGGAAGTTAAAAAGGATACACACAAATTGATTCCTGTATAGAAGAGTGGTTCTATACAAGAAGGATAGATGAAAGAACAAAAAGAAATCTATCCAATACCAATCCCAAAATAAGTAGGATCTTTGGAATTCCAAAGATCCATAAAAACTTAGATTCACCACCCTTAAGACAGATAGTAATAATTAGGAACAGAAAAACTGAAGGAATGTCAGTATTTGTAGACAAACATCTACAGAAGATGGTGCTTAAGAGTAAAACCTATATACAAGATAGCTATGACTGTCTAAAGAAGATAGAAGGGATTCATGTATCTGATGCAGATATATTACTAACTAGATATCAATTCTCTGTACACCATGATTCCAAACAAAGGAGGAATAGAAACTGTTAGAATTGAATTATTGAAATCTAAAGAGTTTTCTTCGAGCTCTGTGGGACTTCTAATGGAGATGATTGACTTAGTTCTAAGTTATAATTACTTGGATTTTTATGAGCAGAAGTATGTTCAGACGAATGGAGTTGCAATAGGTGTAGCATTAGCCCCAAGCTATGCGAATGTTTTCATGCAAGGCTGGGAAACTGCCAACATATTAGAAAGTGAGTTCAATAAATGCATAGTAAAGATGCTGCTCTTTATTGATGATCTCCTTTTAATATGGGGAGGTTCTAAAAATGAACTAGAAAAATTTCTTGAATATATCAAAGTGTGTTCTTATTTAAAATTTTCTTACAATTATAATGTAGATATAATCAAATTTTTAGACCTCACCATATATAAAGATGGGAATAAACTTATTTCTAAAATTTATAAAAAGGATTTCCAGAACAGTATGCATTTGCATTATTCCGGTCTACATCCTAAGAAGACAAAAATGAATATAGTCAAGGGACAGTTAAAAAGGATAAGTAATTTGACAAAGGAACATAATGTGTTTGTACAAGAAGCCAATAACTTCTGCAAAAGAATGCAAACAAGAGGTTATCCACAGAGAGAAGTAGAAGTCTTATTTAAAGAAGTAGAAAACAGGAAAATAAATGCAGTTCAAAAGAACAGCATGGATGGTAGTAATGTAGGAAATTGCTTTAGGACAGCATTAGCAGTGCAAAATAGTACAGACGCCAACACTATAAAAAATATTGTGAGGAGAAACTGGGGAATCTTGAAAGGCAATAGAGAAATCTTAGAAAAGGTAGGAATGGAACGCAAGTTTGTGCAAGAAAGGAGGTAAAAATTACAAAGACTACGTTCAGAGTAAACTAAATAGGCCAAAAGAAGTTGAGTCAAAGAGGGGCATGGTAAAATGTTTGAATTGTAATTACTGTCAATATTTATTTACAGACAATAATGAATTGGAAGTTGGAAAACTTTTAGTTATGTACTCACCATAACTTTAGATGTTTGGGATCCATCTCGCCTACATTCTGTACTGATGGGCTCGGAGCCGATCCCTCAGCTCCGACTCGGCACGCTTATGCTATAGAGCGAGGCCTCTTATTGGCTGAGCTATCTTTATCCCAGGATGCACCACCACTAATCCCCCAGATCTTGTTTGTCCGCATTCATGCACACATGCACAACTTGTTTATATAACATTGTTAGATGTTTCAAGAAGAATCAACAGGATTCGGACCTTCTGATATCCTCTGATCTCCAAGGAAGGGGGAAGGAGGGTGGGTTATTAGGAATGTAGGCGAGATGGATCCCAAACATCTAAAGTTATGGTGAGTACATAACTAAAATATGTTATGTGATCCTATCTCGCCTACATTCTGTACTGATGGGACAGCGTCCCTAGCACCTAAATCCCAGGTGGCTCATTGGAAAACACTCCTGAGCACTGTGGAACCAAATGAAGCTCGTCCTCTAGATGCCACATCCAACTTGTAGTGGGAAATAAAAGTGTGCGGGGAAGACCATGTAGCCGCAGCACAAATGTCACTAATGGCAAGCTTAGAATGAAATGCTATCGAAGTAGCCATAGCCCTTGTAGAATGAGCTTTGACAGAGGTGGTAAGCTCTTTGTTAGAATAAAAATAAGCTTGAGTAATACAGTCCCTGATCCATTTGGCAATAGTGACCTTTGTGACAGCTTTGCCCAATTTATTGTCTGCAAAGGATACAAACAACTGATCTGTACTCCTTGTTTGTTTGGTCCTGTCTAGATAAAAACGTAATTGTCTGTGGACATCTAGTGTGTGGAATATGAATTCCGCTTTGTTAGAGTATTTTGGGAAAAAAACTGGGAGCTCTAACGATTGTTGTAAGCAGAAACTAGAACAAACTTTAGGGACAAAGGAAGGATTTGGCCTGAGGGATACTCTGTCTTTGTGAAAAACCAAGTACGGGGGTTTTACTGACAAAGCCTGAATCTCTGAAACTCTTCTGGCAGAAGTAATGGCCACCAGAAATGCTGTTTTCCATGATAGAAACTTTAGATCACATGTAGCTGCCGGTTCAAAGGGGAAAGAAGTCAAGGCACGTAACACTATATCGAGATCCCATGGAGGTGTAGGATGAGAAATCGGAGGTCTTAATAGAGCAGCCCCTTTCAAGAAGGTCTTACACAATCTGTTGCTCATTAAAGGTGGGTCTATAGATTCGTGAAAATTAGAAATTGCTGCCAATTGTACCTTGATGGTAGAAACTGAAGAGCCCTGATTGAAAAG
This sequence comes from Protopterus annectens, assembly GCF_019279795.1. NCBI lineage: Eukaryota > Metazoa > Chordata > Ceratodontiformes > Protopteridae > Protopterus > Protopterus annectens. The sequence continues at coordinate 692,973,614 of NC_056733.1, forward strand.
AGAAGTCAAAATTTTAGTACTTCTGCCACGGAACAGAAATGGGGTCCAGACCCCGGAGTTGAGCCCAAATAGCAAATCTTTTCCATTTGCCAGAATACAGTTTCTTTGTAGCAGACTTATGGGCCGAAGATAATATGTGTACAACATCCGGATCCAATGTATGACTCCTGACTATCGTCGGAAGAGGAGGAGCCAAGCCGTCAATTTTAAGGTGTGTAGGGACTGGTGGAATAGTCCCGACTGATGAACCAGTAGGTCTGGGACCTGATCCAGGAACCATGGACCTTCCAGAGCATGTTTCCGAAGATAGGGGAACCACACTTGACGAGGCCAGTAAGGAGCAATTAAGATCATTTTGCTCCCCAAGAGAGATGCCTTTTGAATCACCTTGGAAAGGAGAGGAACTGGAGGGAAGGCATAAAGCAAGCCGGTGGGCCAAGGATGGACTAGTGCGTCCATGGGGCTCTTCCCCGGAGCCGGGGTTAGGGAGAAGAATTCTTTGCACTTTGCATTCAGAGGAGTCGCGAAGAGGTCGCAACACGGAACTCCCCATTTGCTGAAAATCTGACTTGCAACTGTCATATTCAGTGACCATTCGTGAGGAGAGAGGATGGTTCTGCTCAATCTGTCGGCTATCACATTGGACTTGCCCGGTATGTGAGTAGTCACTAGGAAGCGTTTGGTCGAAACTGCCCATTCCCAAACTCTCATGGCTTCTCTGCAAAGAGGATAGGACCTGGTCCCTCCCTGTTTGTTCAGGTACCAGACAACTGACATGTCTGAGTGAACGGCAATTACGCCCTGAGGGAGGTAATCGTGAAGGGCTTGGAGGGACAGAAGCACCGCTCTCATTTCTAGGATGTTGATATGAAGTAGGGTCTCTTCTGGGTGCCATTTGCCTTGGACTGACCTGCCCAGGGAATGCCCCCCCCACCCCATCTGGGAGGCGTCCGTGGTCAAAGTGGCCACAGGAGGAGGTGGAACAAAGGGTCGTCCCTGATCCAAATTGGAGGGCACTAGCCACCAGCGAAGGTGCCGTTTGCATGTTTCCGTGATCCATATTAGGTGACTGAGAGGGAGTTCCTGAAAGGACCATTGAGTTGAAAGAAGCCACTGGAGAATTCTCATGTGCAACCTTGCCAAGGGGACTAGAAGAACCGTGGCGGACATAGATCCCAATAGCTGCAGGACCATTCTGGCTGGGGCTTTGGACCTGTGAAGTAAGGCTCGAACTTGAGTCTGTATGGTTTGAATTCTGTCTGTAGGTAGATAGACCCGCATTTGGTTCGAGTCTATCTCTACCCCTATGAATCTTATTCGTTGAGATGGCAGCAACACAGACTTTGGCCAATTGAAGGTGATTCCAAGGGAGTTGCCCAGTGATACAGTGGCTTGTAGGCTTCGCAGTAGTAGATGCTCGGAGGTGGCAGTTAGGAGCCAGTCGTCTAGATACAGAAACACCTGGAATCCTAGACTTCTCAGGTGAGCAGTCACGACTGCCAAGCACTTGGTGAACACCCTGGGGCTGTGGTGAGACCAAAGGGCAGCGGAATTGAAAATGACTGCCTCCTAGGCTGAAGCGCAGATGTCTCCTGGACGCTTGATGTACCATGATATGGTAATAAGCGTCCTTGAGATCTATGGAGCACATCCAAACACCCTTCTCCAGCAATGGGAAAATGGTTTGTAGGGTGACCATCCGGAACTTGGACTTTCTGACTGAACGGTTTAGGATGCTGAGGTCCAAAATGGGCCTCAAGTCCCCGGTCTTTTGGCACCAAAAGAATCTTGAGTAAGTCCCTAATCCGATCTGGTCTGCGGGGACCGGTTGGATGACTCCTTTTTGCAGCAGCTTTAAAACTTCTGAGGCTGCAGTATCCCGCTGACTGGGTGGCGGGTCCGGGATTTTTCTGGACTGAAAGGGGGGATGAGAGAATGGGATGGAGTAACCTCCGGCGATAATTCGAAGCACCTATCGGTCCTGAGTGATACCTTCCCAGGCTTTTAGGTGCTTGAAACGACCCCGACTGGCTCCGGAGCAGCACAGCCGGGCAATCCCTCAGGGACTATGAAAGGCTGAAGAGCCACGAAAGGACTCGCGGTCTCCAGTGTTGCGAGGGCCACTGCCGCCTCTGGGACGGCGTCTTCCGGAAGAATTTCCCCCTCCTCTGCCTCTAGAAGGGGAATCCTCCTGCTGAGAGGGGTAAGGCTTCTGAGATCTACGGAACCACATCTTCCCTCCTCTTTTAGCCTTGGGATAAGGCCGAAAGGGAGTGGAAAATCGTGCCCCTACGGCAGTCAGAGTCTTACCCTCCTGTTCACAGCGGGTTAGTGTGTCCTTTACCTTGGGTCCAAACAGGGAGGACCCATCAAAGGGGGCATCGGCAAAGGAAGACTTGAAGGCCTCCGCGAAATGACACAGGCGGAGCCAGGCTTGTCTCCGTAGAGCAATGCCTGTACCCGCCACTCTACTCGCCCCTTCGGCCGCATAAGAAATGAGCCTCATGGACGAGTTCGAGATGGACGACATTGTAGCCAGCTGAGAGCCAACCGTCTGGGCCAACTCCTCAGGCAGGTTACCCAAGAGGGTATCGGATAACTCTTTAATCAGATCCCTCTGAAATCTGGTAAAGTGTGTAAGGTAGTTCAAGGACCTCAATGTAAAGGCCGCTGAACTGAGGGTGCGCTTGCCGTACCTATCCATGCTCCTAGACTCCTTATTAGGAGGATGGACGGACGTCGAAGCCTCTGCTACATCTTGCTGGGTAGCAGATGCCACCACCAAAGCATCTACAGCCACACCTTTAGTTAGGAATTCTTTATCAGGAGGTGCCGAGAGGAATTTATTCGGACGAGCAGGCACCGGTTCCACAGAGTCTGGGTGTTCCCACGCCCTTCGACAGATTAAATCCAAGAGCTCATCAAAGGGCGGAGACACCCAGGAGGCGGAGGGCTGAGCCCCGAAGGCCTTCAGGAACACTGACTCATCAGCAGAGGGAGGTTTGGACTGCCAGCCGCCTCGTTGCTTTAGGGCTTCTAGGATGTCTGCAAAGGAGACATCATCCGAGGATGACTTAGGGGACCCCTCTGCATCATCGAGATCAGTGTCTGATGTCAGAGACTCATCAGGGGAGTCAACGTGCTTCCTCTTGCACAATCTCTTCCTGGGGGATTCTTCCGAAGAGGCTTCAGAAGGACCTCCAGGAGGGGGAGAAACCCCAGCGGGGGTAACCTGAGGCCCGGGGGCTCCGCTGTCTAAGGACAGGGGGACTGCCAAAGACCCAGTCTCCGTATGCAGGGAAGGCGCTGGGGAAACTGCGGAGGTAGCCAAGGAAGATTTGGCTAATGCGCTCCTCATAGCCGTGAAGGCGGGACCACCAGAATCCTGGGAGGGTCCCACCTCCGTGGCCACAACAGTGGACGGCACTCCCGCCGCCGACGCACCAAGAGGGAGACTTGGGACCGAAAGCATCAATCCCGAAGCCTCCCCCCCAGGGCCGAAGGAAGAAGTCCGTGTACTGAACTCCGACCCAAGAGCCGGAGTTGGAGCAAGGGTCGGGCCCGACCCTAAAACCTCCACCGGTTCCATCAGTGCCGGCTCCAACGGTGCCGAAGCTGTTGGAGGAGGAACCACAGTAGGGGAGTGGACCATCGGCTCCAAAGCCGAATGGGCTGGAGCCGAAACTAGCTTTTGGAACACCGGAGACTGGAAGAGTCTAAGGAGCACCCTGTCGATGTCCGAATCAGACATCCTGGATGATCTAGAGGATACTGATCGGGCCCGAACCGATTTCTCCATCCGCTCCGAAGGGCTCGGGGACCGGCTCCGAATGGACTCTACCACTATCGGCTCCGAGGGAGATCTCAAGGTAATTTCCCTCGGTGCCAATAAAGACTTCGGCTCCGAAGGGGAAGAGTCTGAGCCGGTAACCCTTATCGGCTCCAATATCAGTGGAGCCGATGAGGGTGACCCGCCTCTCGATGCTCCAGTCCTCGGCTCCGAAACCAGAGGGGTCGAGGCTGGAGGCATCGAGGCAGACCGTTCCGCCCTCGGCTCCGAAGTCCGTGGAGCCGATGGAGAAGTCTGCTTAGATTTTTTTGCAGTCGGTTCCGACTGACTGGTCGGAGCCGACGCTTTCTTCTTTTTTGAAGGAGAAGGAGAGGAAGATAAAGCCTCCTCGAAGGATGGCTTGATTAACCCTTTCAGGATTAATTTGTTCTTCCTCTCCTGGAGGACTCTTGATGAAAAGGCGTGACACACGCTACACGATTCTTGTAGGTGCTTGGCGCCTAAGCAATAGACGCACGAGGAGTGGTCGTCCGTTATGGACATTTTGAAACCACACCTCGTGCATTTCTTAAACCCGGAGGGTTTGTGTTCTTTAGACATAGCCAAAAGTCAAACACAGTTGTCTACAATCAAAAAGTAGAAGGGTTACAGCAAGAAAAATATCCCTACTTTAATATTTTAAACTTTAAAAAAAAAATATATATATATATATTTTTTTTTTTTTTTAAATACAGTAAAGAAACAATTTTCCACAGAAGAAGAGAGATAGAGAGGGTCAAAACCCTCTAACTTAAACGGGTACTTGACCCACACACACACACACACAAAAAACCAAGGTAGTAGAATCAACAGGGGAAGGCCCCTCTAAGTTAAACGGGAAACCTTCCCTGACAGGAAAAAACACGAAATCCTCTACCAAAACTACCAATACACACTCGTACAACAACAAAATATCAACAATAGCTGTTAAAACAGCTTTTGGGTTTAAATCAAGCAAATTTCTGACAGGAAAAAGCCTAAATAAATAGTACTTAGCCCAGCCAAGTTGAGACCACGTCTAAGCTTTGTAAGCGGCAAACGAGATCTGGGGGATTAGTGGTGGTGCATCCTGGGATAAAGATAGCTCAGCCAATAAGAGGCCTCGCTCTATAGCAAAAGTGTGCCGAGTCGGAGCCGAGGGATCGGCTCCGAGCCCATCAGTACAGAATGTAGGCGAGATAGGATCACATAACATCAGTAGTTCATGTTCCTGGCAGATTTACTTGTAAAGTCAAAAATGTAGTGTACTTATTAATGTGTTTTGAATGTAGATCATTTTATGTAGGGAGAACAAGGAGAGAACTATGCAGAAGAATTTATGAACATAATTATGTAATCACACATGGAGACATGAATAATGCCATGAGTAAACATTATATATATAAAAAAATGTAAAGTAAATTTTAAATGTATAGCATTGGATGTTATAAATAATGAATACAACAGTATTAATGTTGAAGAAGAGTTAGGTTGGTTAGAATATTACTGGCAAGTGAGGCTTAATGCATGCTTTCCCCCAGGATTAAAGAACAGGGAGGAGTTTATAATGTATTTAAAAAAGAAGGGGCTAAAACATTAGGTTAGTAGTATATGTGTTTTATATTTCATAGTACATGAATTTTAGGGTGACTGTATGTTTAAATTATAATCATGTGATGAGTCAATGAGTATATACAGGGGCGGCCTTAGGTCAATTGGTGCCCTAGACAAACTGGCTCCACAGTGCCCCCCACCACACCACCCAGTACCCCCCCATTCTTGTCTACCTACACCAAATAAATACTGGAAAAATGCCCCTGCTACAGCGGCGCCCTAGGTGGCCGCCTAGTTGGCCTACGTCTAAGGCCGGCTATGAGTATATAAATGTTTTTATTAAAGTTTGAAGCCTTAGTCTGAAGAAGTCTCCGACTAAGGAGATGAAAGCGCTTACTATTGGCTTCCGAATAAACACTGCTGATTTTTATCTCCATACTGACACATCATTTTATTTTTTTGTATTTTTTTGGATTTATTTGCTTGCTGCTAGCCGTGGAGAGTCCCACACTTCTTTAAAGATTCCACAGATACATTCAATGTAGCTTGGTAGTCATTCATGAAGTGTCTAAATATGGCACAGGCATCAGCACACTGGAGGCCAGACAGATGCTTTGGAAATATTGGTATCTAAATATGAATATCCAGGTTTGAAAAGCCCTTGGTCCACTTTGTATTCATTTCCAAAGTGTAGCCAGTCTTTGCTGAGGTAAGAATGACTATTAGGAAGGTGAAGAAGACCATTTATGTTTTGTCAATGCCCACCATTATGCTGAGCCCTGTTTCTCAAGAAAGAAAATCAGAACGATCCTGATGTAAAAGTGAGGGTACCCAACCTATCATTCAGGTTTAATTTGAAAGAGAATGGGAATGCTACTTTGTTTAACTTGTAGGAGACATCTGTTTCAGAGGTGGTGTGGACAACAGATAAAACATGTGTGTCTGCAGTATGTTTTACTAATGTGCTGGCGAAGATTTGATTCTCTAGTTCTGGTAACAGTGGAGGTATTTAACTTGCAAAGGTAAAGGAGACAAAATCAGAGAGCTTCTCTAAAGACTTGAAACATAAAACATAGTTCACCATGTAAAACATAAAATAAACCAAGTAAAGGGATGATGCTTCAAGACTTTCCTGGTACCTTAGTGACTTTAGGCCAGGAATCGTCTTGTTTGGAACCATTGGGGCTTTTACATCTGCTTAATATATCTAGGAAAGTTACATCCCAAAGGGGGCATTGTACTCAATAAACTGGTTTAATTAGGGCTGTATACAGAGGAGTGATAACTTTCTCTGACCTGAATGATATGCTTTTAGATATTAGCTGTGATAAACAGAAGAATCTTCTGACTACTGTTATTACATGGTGGTTGAAGGGGTGGGAATTATACTCCTATGATTACCACTTGTGGCAGCATACACTACACTACACTTTTTCACATTTCAATTTAGTCCTTTTCCCATATACCACTTGTTTATGATGGTTAGTTCTAACTATAATGAATGGTTATCAGAGGCAGATTTGGCAATACTTGCCTTATAATTACTTGCAAACTTAGTTAACCAAAGGTGCTGATTCCTGGATGGTGATGAAAGGAAATACCAGAAAGGAGGGATACCAGTACTTAACCTTGAGGCACACCACTATTTGCCTTCATCCGCGGTGGTGCAGCGGTAGCATTGTTGCCTCACAGCAAGTGGTTCTCTCGTTCGATTCTCGGCTAGAGTATGGGGAGTGCCTTCTGTGTGGAGTCTGCATGTCCTTCCTGCGGTTGGGTGGGCGTTCGAAAGACATGCGTAAATGGGCGTGCCTTCGTTGAAGGTTGAACGTCGAGCTGGTACCTCGGCATTCGGCAAAATCTACTGCCAATCATTAGCAGACTGGAGTTCCGCTGTGGAGACCCCTAACCGGGAAAAGCCGAAAGACAAACAACAACTTTCCATGGAGACGCTTACCACCTATGTGCATCTATGTGGGTTCTTTCAGGAAGTTGGGTACCACCTCACCACATATAGGTCTACTTTTAAGGCACTTTCCTTATTAACATTGTTAGCATGAAAGACACAAGTGAATGCTTTGGCCAGATCTATATAAAAACAGAACGACTGCTATTTACAGCCTCTGTGACCATCTCAAAGTCATTAACTAAGCTCATGTGGGTTTACCCTGATAAGACAAGATGAGTCAAGATGATTTGGTCCTAGGCAATACAAGCACTTCTAGTGGGCAACTGAGTTTGAGATCCTATGCCCACAAGAAGTGCACTTTTTGAAGCCAGTTGGTTTCTCTGACATGGCCAGCAAGAAAATACAGCTTAATCTATAAAGAACAATTTACAACAAACAAAGTATTAAACAACATTTTTTTATTTTAACAGCAGCCTAAGAAAGGAAAGGGGAAAGGAATACCAGCTATGGCATGTTGGAGAATACCTAAAAAGGTATGGAAAAGTGATGTACCAACAATGGTACTGAGACTACTCAAACTCAGTAAAAGTCAAGAAGAAAAGAAAAGAGATCCTAAAGTCAGTGAAAAAAACTTTAAAGGGAGGAAATGGAGAGAAGAAGCTACAGGTTTTAAGAAAAAAGGAAGCAAGTTTTAGGAATAAACTGAGTTATTATAAGAAAAATACTGCTTAATATGCTTGAGAGCAGAACCTACATCTAACCACGATGGCGACAAACGAGATCTGAGGGATTGGAGACAGAATAGAGAATTATGGGTAGAGAGAAGAGCTCGAGAGTTGAATCTGAAGTCCTATGTATGCGGCCAAGTCAGAACCAAGGATCGGATCCAAACCCTGTTTGTGAGAAAGAATGAACAGGACAATATCAGATGATGTGTGTTATTTCTTAGTTTCCTAACATGCCTAAAGAATGACTTATAATTACCCTTGGCTTCAAAAGTTAATTTAAGTTGATTTGCCTTACTAGCTGTGATAATAGCTTTTACTTTCTTACGGACAGTCTAAATTCTATCTTTAACATGTGAAATATTAGATCCATTGTATGGCTTGAGTTTTATTTTCTCTTTTTTATGCAATTTATTTAAAACAGTGGGCCACAGGGCAGTTTATTCTCAAGACTTCCTATTACATTTGACTCTAGTAGGGTGGACAGGTCTAGACACTAACCTATGTAGGACTAGAGTTCCTTTGTATAAGCAGCTGTGTCAGTGTAGGGCTTTAGTGATGTTACAAGCAAATTTAGAAAGCTTGCCCTAGAGTCTGAGGAGATTAGTCTATTTAAAGTCCTTGAATTCAGAATTACTGACTGTAGGAGATTTAGAGATTTTTTTTAAGACATCGCTACAAGTGTATGGTCAGACTTAACCAAGGCATACAGCCAAAAGAAGTGATACATGTAGTGGTTATATTAGTTAGGACCATGTCAATAATATTAGGTCCTTGGGACTTCCAAGATGGTTGCACATTCATCAACAGCTAAATTTCAGCTCTCACAGTGTGAAAACAGAAATTGAGAAATAACAGTAAGTGAAATTGTCATTCTGGGTAAAATTCAGTAACTTGCTAGTAAGAAAATGACCTGGATGCTAGCAAAGAAAAACTTTAGAGAACACGAAAGAAAATCAACTTAAAAGATGAAGAGAAAACACTGACTGGGAAGAATCATGCAGTTCTTCAGCAAAAAAGCAGTTCAAGCTTCAGCTTTGGTACAAGAAATAGTTTCCAGTAATTTAGAGGGAAAAATAAATAAAAGTTACTCAGATTATTAAAATAAACGAAAAATTGAAGGAATATATAAACTCAAACAGCAAAAGACTAGAAAAAAAGCAAGTACTTTAAGTAGCTATTAAAAAAACTGATAAAACTGCAAAAATCAGAGATTAAATGAAGAAATGGCTGGCTGAATATGAATAGGCTCTTAAGGACAGCTATTTCAAAAAATAGTATAGTTAGAATACAGAGTACAAACAGAAAACCAAAGATTTTCTGCTGTACCACAGAAATTGAAGGTACAGACTATTAATTTTATGAAAGCACAAATAAGCAATTGCATTGGAATTCCACATTAGGATTTGTTAATTGAAAGGGCATATTGAGTGTTTATTCCAAACCCGGCGATAAGAAATCAACCAAGACCTATAATAGCAAAGTTGTAATCAGACCAGTAGAAAAACTTGATCCAGACAAAACTATGGCAGAAGGGAAAAGTTTCAAAAACTGAAGACAGCAGATTGTTTATAGAAAATTATTGTTCTCTGCATAACCAAGAAATAAAAACAGATGCCAAGGAGAAATGGCAAAACGCAACACACCTCAAAATATTTCTACCAAAACAATTTTAATAACCAGGAAAAAAAGATAAGCTGTTTCATCCTACTAATTTCAGACTTCTTCGGATGAATTACATTTGTTTACAATTCATTTAAATAGTAAACTCGACCAATCAAATAACATCCGTAATTAACTTCCTTAAAACTTTTAAAGAACTACTGTCTACTAATACAGTACTTTTTTACACATAACAGCATTATAAAACAATAAAAATAAAATAAACATCTAAATGTAAAAAATTCATAAATACAAATTTCCAGCTACTTATTTTTCCAAAATCTTCCTTACAATACCTCATTCTAACATAAACAAATCTATCTAAGTAAAGCCTTTAACTTTAGCACACAAGCCTGTGATGTTAGTTCATTAAGTCCTTGCCAGTGGTCTGCATTAAGTAGTAATTGCCAATAAAGCTCTCTAAATTCCAACAAATGTTGCCAGCACCCCCCCCCCCGGGTTTTTTGTCAATTGTTCCAACACCATAAATTTAAAACTATGGTCTCTAAAACTATCTACATGTTCTGCCATGGCGCTGAACAATTTTTTCGAACAGATATCATACAAATGTTCATAAACCCAGATTTTTAACATCCATTCAGTCTTCCCCACATAGAAACAATTACGGGCCTGGCATAACGCAATATATATGTATACACTAAACAAGTGCTGTTACAATTAAATTTCCCCTTAATAAAATATGATCGAGGGGAGAATCCTTTTCAAGCCCAGTAGGATATCTCCACAACCGCAGCCCTTTTGGAACTTGATTTACTTTAATGGCTCTGAAAAAATAAAGATTTTCCACTTGAAGCTTTTTTAACTTTCTTTCTTAACTTTAATAACTTATAGTCTCAATCAGCCAATTATATATATTACTAGTAGCTGGTGGCAATGTGGTCGTGGAAAAACTAAGATTATTAGATATCCAGTCCACCAATTTAGGAGCATTTTCACCCAGTCTATGCAGTTCATTAGGTACCGAGGCAGATGATGTACCGTTCAGTGGCAAAATTCTGATTTTAAGAGTAAGGAAAGAAGAAAGTAGCGACATAAAAGGGACATACAAGTGTGGGCAATGTAAATGGATATGTAGGGAAAGTTTAATTGTAACAGCACTTGTTTGGTATATATTGCATTATGCCAGCCCCATAACTGTAATTGCTTCTATGTGGGGAAGACTGAACATATGTTAAAAGACTGGGTTTATGAACATTTGTAGGACATCTGTTCAAAAAAATTGTCCAACGCCTTGGCAAAACATGTAGATAGTTTTAGTGACCATAGTTTTAAATTTATGGTGTTGGAACAATTGACAAAAAAAAAACAGGGGGGGGGGCTGGCAACTTTTGCTGGAATTTAAAGAGCTTTATTGGCAATTACTACTTAATGCAGGCTATTGGCCAGGACTTAATGAACTAATGTCACTGGCTTGTGTGTTAAAGGTTTTACGTAGGTAGGTTTGTTTATGTTAGAATTTGGTATTGTAAGGAAGGGTTTGGAAAAATAAGGAGCTGGAAAATTGTACTTATGAAATTTTTACATTTATGTTTTTCTTTTTACTGTTTTATAATGCTGTTATGTGTAAAAAAAAAAAAAGTACTGTATTACTAGACAGTAGTTCTTTAAAAGTTTTAAGGAAGTTAATTATGGATGTTATTTGATTGGTCAAGTTTACTACTTAAATGAATTGTAAGCAAACGTAATTAATCCGAAGTCTGAAATTAGTATTATTGAAAGCCCTTATCTGTTGTTCCCGGTTATTAAAAGTTTTTTTTTTTTTTTTTTGTGCAAATAATTTGAGTTGTGTTGCATTTTGCCATTTCTTCTTGCTTGACATCTGTTTTTATTTCTTAGTTTGTGACTTTTAGTGGTTTTTGCAGTGTCTCTGTATAACCAAGCAGAAGAGAAGCAAATTTATCTCACCAATCAGCAAATGCAGAAAGGCGGGTGTGAGATTCAAGCTGCTGCATCTAGCTGTCTTAATATTTTTTCCTGGAAGATCAATGACATTTTTGTTTGCAGAACAATTTAAGGAAGAAATAAAGAAGTTCATCCACCAAAAAATGAACTCGCAATCAGAAGGGGACTTTGCTTCTCATTTTTCTGTCAATAAAGCTCAGAGAGAGTTTGCCAGTGAACATTTTCCAACGTTTCAAAGGAAAATGCTTGAGAGAGACAAAAAAAGCAAAGGAGTTTGGCTAGAAGAATCAGAAGTACCTTGAACTTGAACCAGTCTGGTGTTGAGAGATGGAAATGAACAGGATGAAGACCAGCAACTTTGAAATGAGTGAATAAATTGGAGAGTATAAATCATAAGTTGCATTTGTGAAAGGTCTGAGAAAGTGGTGTGTGAAGCACTACGAAAGCGTTTACCGACAATAAAAGCTTGTTTTTATCATATATTGCGTTTCTTCAGCCACAGGTTTGGATTGTTGATATACTTTGTGACAAAATTTTTCTTTTTTGGAATATCTTACAACCCATTAATACCAACCTTAAAGAACTTTGCATTTGTGAAATGTCTTTACAACAAAAGTGACTGAGAAAGACTGTACTTTTGCCAACTTTGTTAAATTTTTGTAAGGACTGTAAAGCACATACACCCCTTTATGAAATTAATGTTTAGAAAGGCACTAAAAGGAAACTAGTATACTTGAACAATTTTGTTCTTATTAGTATTTTTATAATACATTGTATGATAACTAAAACACAGTTTTGTACAGTGCATCAGGGGTATTTTAAATGTGTGGGATTTTTTCAGTGACTGCTGTATGTGTTAAAGATATTAAAAATAAAGAGGTACTATTTAAATGTAATAAATACAGGCTTTACAGTACAACACTAAAAGAAAGGATGGACAAAAGCAAGATTAAAGTTAACATGCTGTGATATTGGGCTGCGGGGGGGGGGGGGTGTAAACTGCACTGATTATATTACACGTATATATTTCCTCATTTTTACAAGAGAGAATGTTTAGATTAATGCCCTCAACTTAAGCTAGAAACAAGTTTTTTTTTTTTGTAAGCAAGCAGGCTTGAAAAATAAGAAAATGATGAAAGCCACAAAAATACTAATATGTTCATTGCATCTAAAAATAAGAAAATGATGAAAGCCACAAAAATGCTAATATGTTCATTGCATATGCAAATATATTTTTCCATTAGCAAATATTCTCAGTGGGAGTCAAAAACTATGCAGCTGAAGGCAGTTGTATATTTTGTTTTGAATGAAATGCACAAGATTCCTTCTGCAGAGATCAAAGCTGTTTTCTACTGCTGACTGATTTTACATACATTCAAGCTGCTTGTAGGTGCAAGCAATTAATCTCGACAGTTCTGAACATTCTTTACTGAGGGAAATGCAAAATTAAAAGGTAAAATGGGCAAGCAGTTCAGTGAAAAATACTCAGAAGTTGTGGGACATGAATAAGAGATATTAACCTTAACACTTTAAAGCATATAACAGAATAGTGCAGAATTTAGTTTTAATTTAAAGATAGCCACTGCACTTTTACTTATGGCTAAAAGTTCATGTTTTCTCTTAAAGCGTACAAGTTATTTTTCACATCTGGAAGGGGAACAGAGATAAGAAAAGAACAAATACCAATCAGAGTAAGTGGGACCACAAGCTGTAACACGAGCTTTAACATAGGTAACTTTATTTTAAGTTAGGTAATGCCTGTGGCTGAAGCTGTTGATTTAGGGCAATTTTTCATATCAGAATGGTTAAGGTTCATTTTCTGTGTGTGTGTTTGTTCTAGTTTAACAGGGGACACAGGCATTCCAAAAATGTATTTATTTTTTTGTTTCAGGGTCTTCATTGAAACAAAGTCTTGAAAAATGTGACACAGATTCAAACAGAGATAAGACAAAACAACTACTGAAAGATCAGCCTACCAAACATTACCAGGCGCATGCAAGTCAAATGTTAGAAATACAGTGTGAAAACAACTGCGATATACAAAATGTGGGGACAGTAGCTTTTTATCATATTGGCTATGCTATCCCTATTATCCTGGAACATGCATGGCCTTCCAAGCACAGACAAAGACTACAAACATTGAATTGCATTAAGAAATACGTAGTGCAAATAGCAATGTTGGAAGAGACACATTTGGAAAGAAATGGGCATGTAAATTTGACACGAAGGATTTCAAGATGCATATTCAGCAGAATATCAAGGACAAAGGAAAAGGGAAGTAATGACAGTGATTGCTAGTGGGGCTCCAATAGTGATAAAAGAGGGAAAAAGGCAACAATAGTAGATTTGTGGTACTAAGTGGCTACTGGCAATGAAGGAGGATTATGCTGGTTTGTTTGTATATTCTACCAAAAACTTCTATTATGGAGCTTAAGAAAATTTTGGGAGAAATAATTAGCTTTCAGTAGGGAATATTACTTACTGGTGGGAAGTAGAACTTGATTTGCAATAGTGAAAATGTATAAGGGGGACCTAAAGGAAAAATAAAATACAAAGGGGTAGTGTTCTTAAGAAATTTATGAAAATATGTGGCATGAAAGACAAATTCAGTAGCTAGAACTCAAAATTTACATATTATTCCTGAGGGTACAATAACTAGGCTAGTCTGGATAGAAAAAAGAAGTTATGTTCTTACCATACCGTTCCATCTGTGTTGTTGATCTTCATCCATTCATTACTGATGGGTGTCGGTTCCGTCCTCGGAACCGAGTCGGCTGTTATACCAAGCTCGCACCAGCCAAAAAATTTTCGAGCTAAGCTTACCCATATTGCCCCTCTCTCTATCACCTCAGATCGAGTTTGCCTGTAAGGGCAAAGAAAGAAGCGAAGGCTTCATCTGAGTAACTACCCTATCATAAGGTAAGACGGAATCCGAACCTCCAGGAGTCTTTTTGGAGGGGGAATAGCGGGTGGGTTGTAATGAATGAATGAAGAATCAACAACACAGATGAAACGTTATGGTAAGAACATAACTTCTATATCTGATGTTGTTAATCTTCGTTCATTCCTTACTGATGGGACAGAGTCCCTAGCTACATTATTTCTTGGGAAGCCCTACAAAAGGATATTCCTGAGCACCACTGAACCAAAGGAAGCTCTCCCCCTTGAGACCAAATCCAATTTGTAATGAGTGATAAAGGTATGAGGGGTGGCCCATGTTGCAGCTGCACAAATGTAGTCCATGGAAGCTCTTGCACGGAAAGCAATAGATGTTGTGACTGACCTGGTTGAATGCACTTTGACCTTAGATGGTAGAAGAGTTTTATTTTGTTGATGGATAAAGCAAATGCAATCTCTCAAACATTTAGATTGGGTCACTTTGGAAACAGAACCTCACAATTTTGGTCCTGAGAATGATACAAATAATTGATCAGAATTTCGTAGTGATTTAGTTCTGTCCAAATAAAAATCTCAATTGCCTATGCACATCAAGTAAATGCAGTGAATATTCATCTTTGTTAGAAAAATCTGGGAAGAAGACTGGCAGATCAACTGTTTAATAGTCAAATTGGAAATAACTTTGGGTAAGCGGATGGGATTAGTCCGGAGTGATACTCTGTCTTTATGGAAGACCATGTAAGGGCATTCTATGCACAAGGCTTGTAGTTCACTAATTCGTCTTGCTGCGCTAATAGCTAACAGGAATAAGGTTTTCCAGGATAAAAACTTTGTATCGCAAGTGGCAGCAGGTTCAAAAGGAGGACGAGTCAAGGATTGTAGAACTAGTGTCAAATTCCAGGGCTCAATTGGTTCTTTAAAGGGAGGGGCCTGATGTGTGTAACACCTTTCAAAAAGGTCTTACAAAGATGATGAGAAATCAATGATGAATCTTGGAAGCCATTGTAGAAGTTAGAGATAGCTGCCAGGTGCACTTGAACAGTTGAAGCTGCAGCTCCCGAGTGGAAGAGGTTTGATAAATAGTCCAGTGCCAAATCGAGTGGGGCTGAAAATGGGTCTATTCCCTTCTCTCGAGACCAATTTATGAATCTTTTCCACTTGCTGAGGTAAAGTTTCCTGGTGGATGGTTTATGAGAAGCCAGAATAATGTGACACACAGGGGAGGATAGGTTATTTTGCCTGGCGATTACTGGAAGTGGAGGAACCAAGCTGTTAGCTTGAGGTTTGATAGGTTTGGATGCATCAACCCCTGTGAATGCGACAGCAATTCCGGAGTTGGATGCAGAATCCATGGTTGATGTAGTAGGTAAGGCCACAGAAAGAGAAACCAGACTTATCGGGGCCAATAGGCTGCAATGAGGATTACTCTGCTTCTCAACCGAAGAGCTTTCTTTAGAAACTGCGGGATCAGAGGAAGAGGAGGGAAAGCATAGAGCAGTCCCATGGGCCAGTGTTCCCCCTGTGGGGGAATTACGGCAAAGCAGCTGCTGCATTTGTGGTTTGCTGTGGATGCGAATAGATTGCAGCAACTGAAAATCTCTGCAGCTATGATAAGATTGAGGGACCACTCTTGAGGCAGGAGGATAGATCTGCTCAATTTGTCTGCAATCACACTGGAATCCCCAGGAATGTGTTTTGCAATCAGAAAGCGGTTGGAACTTATCATCCAGTACTAAACTCTCATGGCTTCTTGACACAATGAGTAGGACTTTGTTCCCCCTTGTTTGTTGATATACCAGACTATGGCCATGTTGTCTGACTGGATACCAATTGTCCTTGATGGGAGGGCAGACTGGAATGCTTGCAATGCTAGAAGCACTGCCCTCAGTTCGAGAACACGGATGTGTAGTTTGGCCTTCACGGGTGACCAAGAGCCTTGGACTGTCTTTCCCTGGAAATGCCCCCCCCCCCCAATCAGGGAAGGGTCCATGGTCATTACGGCCTTGGGCTGGGAGGGGGAGAAAGGATGGCTCCATAGGTCTTTCTCTGGCTTCACCCACCAAAGTAAGTCTTCTTTGCATCGATTTGTTATGCGGATCTGAGAGAACACAGGATGAGTCAAAGGAGACCATTGCATTAGTAAGAGCCACTGGAGAAGCCTCATGTGTAGTCTTGCCAGGGGAACTTTTGTAATCGATGTAGCCATAGATCTTAATAGCTGAGGCACTGCCTGAGATGGAACTTTGTCCTGAGAGAGTATCACCCGGATCTGGGATCTTAATCTTTCTAGCCTGTGTAGTGGAAGAGAAACTAGGCAGGATTGGGTGTTGAAAATTGCCCCTATGAATTCCAGAATTTGCAAAGGGGTCAACTTGCATTTCTCCTTGTTAACTGAGATCCCTAAGGTTGCTGCTAGTTGTAGAGTGTAATGTAAGGCTGTAACCAGTAGACGCTTCATGAGGTGGTAAGGAGCCAATCATCTAAATATAGAAACATCCAGAATCCTTGCAGTTTCAAGTGAGCTGTTACTACTGCCATGGATTTGGTGAACACTCTAGGGCCTATAAAGAGACCAAAGGACAGTGCTCAGAATTGGTAATGATTGGCTCCCAGTCAGAAGCGGGGAATCATCTGGAGCGTTTGTCCATTTTTATGTGGTAGCACGCATCCTAAAGATCGATAGAGCACATCCAATCATCTTTTCTCCAGAAACAGAAGGATAGACTGAACCGTGACCATCTGGAATTTTGTCTGTCTGACAAATTTGTTTAGGATGCTAAGGTCCAAGATTGGCCTCCAGTTCCCTGTCTTTTTTGACACAAAAAGAAAACCATGAGTAAAATCCGTATTCTGTCTGGTCTGGTGGGACTGTTTGGATGACTCTTTTTTTGAAGCAGTACTTGAATTTGTTGTATTGCTACGTCCCTATGACTGGGTGGAACATCGAGGATTCGCCTTTGCGGCCTTGTGTAAAGATCGAAGGGGATGTGATAGCTTCTGGTAATTATTGCATTGCACACAAAAATCTGTGGTTAAGGATTGCCAGGTAAGGTGGTGCAGAGAAAACTGTCCCCGACTGCTTTCAGAGGTAAGCAATCGGGCCGCTCTTCAGGAGTGCTGACAGGGCTGTCCAGAGAGAGAGTCTCTGAAACCCTGGTTATGCTGACCCCCTCTGCCTCTGAAGAGGCATCTTAGAGAAGAGTTTTCACCCCTGCCCCGGGGAGTAAACTCACCACCTGTCATGGAAAGGAACCTAGGATTTCTTGTACCACATTTTTCCACTCCTCTGATTCCTAGAGTAGGACAGTTGGGGAGTGGAAAAACATACACCCATGGCAGACAGGGTTTTACCGTCCTTTTCACACCTGGCTAAGGTGTCCTTTACCTTTGGGCCAAAAACAGAAGAGGCCTCCACAGGAATGTTGAGAAAGAAAGACTTAAAGGGATCCGCGAAATCACATAGGGGCATCCAGGCGTGACGTCTCATGACAACACCTGCATCTGCTGCTCTAGCAGTCTATTCGGTAACATGCAAAATCAACTGCATGGATGAGTTAGAAACAGATTCCAAGGTGGCAAGCTGTGAGGCAACTTTGTCACGTACCTCATCAGACACTGCTCCTGCCAAAGTTTCCGAGAGTTCTGATATTAGGTCTCTCTGCAGCCAGGTAAAATGTGCCAAGTAGTTCAAGGACCAAATGGAGAAGGTCGATGAAGAGTATACCCGCTTCCCTAACCTGTCTATCGTCCAAGACTCCCTGTTAGGGGGACGGAGAGTAGGACTCTCCTCGGCGAGCTCCTTCTTAGTGGCCACCACCACCACCATAACAGTGTCTACTGGTAAGCCTTTGGACCAGTGTGGGTTGTCTTCTGGTGGAGAAAGAATTCTGTCTGGTCTTCGGGGCATAGGTTCAATGGTGTCAGAATTCCTCCAGGTCCACTGCAAGATGAGCTGAACCAGGCCATCTGCAGGCAGGGTCATCCAAGAATAGAGGGCCGAGCACGGAATGCCTGCAAGAACACAGACTCCTCAGAGGAAGGATTGGTGGACTTCCAGTCTCTCAGCTGCTTTAAAATTTCTACCTGCAAGAACACAGACTCCTCAGAGGAAGGATTGGTGGACTTCCAGTCTCTCAGCTGCTTTAAAATTTCTAGTATGTTTCCACCTCAGGGGGAGACCATGGGGACCCTTCCCCTTCATTGTATTCTGTGTCTTCGGTAAGAGACTCCTCACGGGAATCCATATGTTATGTTTCCTCTTACATGATCTCTTGTGAGGCACCTCCTCAGTGGGAATGTCTGAGGAGGACTCAGAAGAGTGGGCACTTTATGGAAGGGTGTCTTGAGGTTTCCATGCCTGGTGCCCCAGAGTAGTGGACTGTGTTAGCCGTGGTTCAGAGGACAGATATATATGGGTCTCCGGCACCGACAGGACCAGCTGAGTGCCTGCAGAGGCTAGTGCCCTCTCCATCACCTGGAAAGTGGGCCCGCCCAAAGAGGGATGGGAGCCCGGAACAGAGAAAGACAACCTTGGAACTGGGGTCACACCCTGTTCCGATGAGCCCACTCCCGGGGAAGGAGCCATGAGAGGACTCGGTTCCACCAAGACAGCTAGAACCCTAGTAGACGGCGCTATAGAAAAAATAGGCGCCATACTAGAGAACATGGTGCCGGCAGACCAGTCTCAATCCCGAGGATGGCTCGGCTCCGAGTGAGCCGATGTCCATAAGGTAGGCTTGGGAGCCATGGTAAGGTCTACCAATGGAACCAAAGTAGCCAGTACTGGGGTTGGCGTCGGTGTCAAGGGCTCTGATACCTTCAAGGAAATCGAAGGAGGAATATACAGTGTAGCCAGTGGAGAGAAATCCTCAGCTCCAGGAGGGAGGGAGGATTTGGAAGGAGTTGGAAATCCTCTGGCCGCCAATATCTGATCCACTAGTCTCACTGCTTCGAATTCTGTAAGGCTCCTGAAAAAACGGGTTGACATCCCGGACAGAAAATCAGGTTGATCTAAAAAGAGGCTATATTGCTGTCCAAAAAAGGGATCCGACAATGGGGAGTATCGGGTCTAAGTCAATATCTGTCCTTTCGGCACCGTACTCGAAGGACCAGCAAGATGTATGGGGAGGAGTCAGTGACCAGTGTTGGAAAAACTACTTTTGGTGCCGAAAGGGGGGTCTGTAGTGAATCTATCGATTGTGTTACTGAAGATAGAGTTTTGCATGGTTCCATAGCCGCAATCAGTACCAAGAGGGAAAGTTGCGAAATTGGTGCTGAGGATGGAACAGTAATTAAAGATTGAACCACTGGTGATGAAGCCGAAACTGTTGTTGATGGTTGAAGTCCTGGAACCGAAGACAGCACCACAGAGGGGGTTGGAAGCCCCAGTGCCAGTACTGCTTGTGCCAATTTTGGAAGTTTCGCCTTCAGTTCCGTTGTAGACTTTGAGTCACTAGTATGAGGAGAAGCAGGGAGAGGATGGCTTCTCTTATGTTCCTTCTTTGGAGGGGTTGAGCCCTCCATCTCAGAAAAAGCTTCTGAAAAGGGGGGTCTTTAGGAGAGCTTTAAGAATTAGTTTGTTCTTCCTTTCCATTAAAGTATGGGAACTAAACTTACATATGTCACGAGGGGGTTGAACCTTTACATGCGGCACACCTAGATAGTATACACAAGAAAAATGAGTGTCCGAGTTAGGCATTTTCCTCTTGCATTGATCGCATTGCTTAAAACCAAAAGTTCCCTTTTTTCAGCCATAGTCACACACTAGAAAGCTGGAACTTGTCCTACAAATTAATATCTGAGCAAATACACAACATAAACTCACAAAGTTAAGAAATAGAGGGGGGACTTTCTTACTTTTTTTTTTTTTTTTTGTATTAGTAAGACGATAAGGGCAGGAAAGAGAAAGGAGAGGGGGGACACTAACAATGGTAATAACTGTTACCTCAGAGGTAAGGGAAGGCCTGTACCAGCAATGGTACACAGAACACCAAAAACCTTGGTAAAGAAAGGGAAAAAGGCACTCAGACAGACAAACAAGGGTAGCAAACTCTAAATGACAACAAACAACTTGAAAAAAACAAAATTGGGGAAGAAATATTTAAGCATAGTATAGTAAATCTAATGATTTAGCTTGAGAGGTGGCTCCACACGCCTTGATGCAATATGCGGCAAACGAGATCTGAAGTGATACAGAGAGGGGCACTATGGGTAAGCTTACCTTGAGACTTTTTTGGCTTGCGCGAGTTTAGTATAACAGCCAACTCGGTTCCGAGGATGGAACAGACACCCATCAGTAAGGAATGAATGAAGATTAACAACATCAGATTTATATTTCACAGGAACATGTGCATTTAATTGAAAGCTTAAACAGACACTCACATTCAGTAACTATTTCAGATCATGCACCAATAAACTAAGATAAAAATGTTGGGTAATGAAGTAAATGAGACACTGGTGTTTTCTCGCTACTTGTTAAAAAGAAAGGAATTTAAGGAATAGGTAGTGGAAATTATTCAAGAGGTATTACAAAAGATAGAAATTATTTCTGAAGTGATAGCTAACGAGTGGGATAAAATGAAAATGGAGTTTAAAAATAGTGTAAAAATGAAAAACATATGGTGAAGAAGTCATAGCAATTATTTAGAGGGTCTGACAAAGGTTAAAGAATTGCAGATCAAGTCAATTCTCTCAGAAAAAGGAGGAGGTACAACAGCAGACTGCTAGAGAGAAAACAAGGGAGTACAACATGCATGTGTTTAGAAAGTTTAAGCAACCATTTTTGGTAACTCCAGAGCACAAAACCTTTTACCACAATGACATGGGAAATGCAAGGGGATGGCTGACACAATAGTTAACGTCTTAACCTCAAATATGCAAGGAACATGGTTTGATTCTGATCTCTGAACTTGTGGGATATATTTCGAATGCATGGCCAGGCTAACATAGGCCTACTAGTCATTAGCCTTGTATAACCCTTTCTACCTTTTGTTAAAGGTTTTTCGCTATACTTAAGGAGCCTTTAACAAGAACTATAACCAGAAATCCTGTAGAGGTATTTGAGATATTTCAAAAATGTTAAGAAAATTTCTATAAAGCAGAGAAATGTGTAAATCAAGAAAGAGACAAATGGAAATATTTATGAAACAATTAATTATGCCAAGGTTAGAGGTAGATCAGGCTCAACTAGCAATAAGATGGGAGGAGACAAGTTAAAAATGGTGATGTACAATTAATCTGCAGGAAAGTTTCCAGGAACAGATGGTACTCCTGTGGAAGTCTGGAAGTTGAGGGAAGAAAGTGATAAACATCCAGAAGGTTTTGTTTAACAGTATTTAAAATGAGGGGAATCACCAACCTCTTGGAAGAAAGCTGTGAAGACCTATTGTCATATAGAGCCATTTCAATTTTAAATCATGATTTTAAAGTGCTTATGTCTACAACTGGCTAAAAGAATGGCAAAGGTGTTGCCAACATTTATAGATATGGATCAGTGTGGCTTTGTGGAGGGGAAGCAAAATTTGACAACATTAATAGCACATTGATGATCCTGAGAGAAGCAGAATGTAAGAAAATACTACTGTTCTTGGTGCATCTTGTTGTGTAAAAAGCATCTGACAAAGTTGGGATTTTATGAATAAGGGGGGAGTTCAAGCATTTGCACTCCCTAATACAAAAATCAGGTTAATTAGAAGGATATATGAAGAATCAGAGACAAAAATTAAAGAGGAAGAGTTCCTCTCTGACAAGTTGTGTTTGGACAGAGGAACCAGGCAGGCTGTTCTGCTTCCCCTTTATCTGCTTTACATTTAGAGCCATTGGCAAAGAAAACAAGGGACTCATAAATTGAAGGATACAATTGGCATGGTAAACAAGAAAAGCTGGCTTTATTTGCAGATATTATTTCGTACCTGATAAAGCCAAAAAGGAACATCTCAGTCTTGTGGAACATTTTGAGACAGTTTCATGTCTTTTTAAGATATAAAATTAACGAAGACCAAACAAAGACTACAGCCATAAATTATACACCCTCATACAAACTGGTTCAACGCCACCCATATTTATGGGGACACAAGATGAAGTATTTAGGAGAATGGATTAAAAAGGCTTCTGTTGGGGCAGCTAAATTTTTGTGGAAAAGCACTAAACAAAAGATAATACAGGACTGACAAACTGGAAGCTCTTGTTTATGGATATGATAGTAAGATACAACAGCAGAAGTGTTTTAAGTTCCTTTAGTTTTATATATTGTGGTCAGGCATATTTTTACCAACCAGATGAAATGTCGAATGTTGTGGGCAATAATTAATAAAGAAATGAAGGATTTTATCTGAGAGGGGAAGAGGGCAAACGTTAAGTGGGATAAGTTGATCCTTCCAATAGAACAAGGTGAATTAGGATAATTCAGAATGGAAAGGGATGATGATGATGATTTTGGATGCAGACCATAAAAAAATAACCATGCAGAACATTATATTTCTAAAGCAGCAGAACTTTTAGTTATGTACTCACCATAACTTCAGATGTTTGGGATCCATCTCGCCTACATTCTGACTGATGGGTTCGGAGCCGATCCCTCGGCTCCGACTCGGCACGCTTATGCCAAACAGCGAAGTCTCTTATTGGCTGAGCTTACTATATCCCAGGATGCACCACTACCAGTCCCCCAGATCTAGTTTGTCCGCATACATGCACACATGCACGCACTGCTTATATAACATCGTCAGATAAAACAAGATAAAAACAGTAGAACTCAAAACCGTTCAATCTCTTCTGATCTCCAAGGCAGGGGGGAAGGAGGGTGGGTATTAGGAATGTAGGCGAGATGGATCCCAAACATCTGAAGTTATGGTGAGTACATAACTAAAAGATGTTATGTGATCCTATCTCGCCTACATTCTGACTGATGGGACAGCGTCCCTAGCACCTGAATCCTGGGTGGCTCACTGGAAAACACTCCTGAGTACCGTGGAACCAAATGATGCTCGCCCTTTAGATGCCACATCCAATTTATAGTGGGAAATGAAAGTGTGCGGGTTGGACCAAGTAGCCGCAGCACAAATCTCAGAAATAGCGAGCTTGGAATGAAAGGCAATAGAAGTAGCCATAGCTCTGGTAGAGTGAGCTTTGATAGATGTTGTAAGTTGCTTATTTGAAGAGGAATAAGCCTGAGTTATACAATCTCTAATCCATTTGGAGATAGTAGCTTTAGTGATGGTTTTACCCAATTTATTGTCTGAAAAGGACACAAACAACTGGTCTGATTTTCGAATTTGCTGAGTCCTGTCTAGATAGAAGCGCAATTGCCTGTGAACATCCAATTTATGGAGGGTGTACTCCGCTTCGTTGGAGAATTTTGGAAAGAAAACTGGTAGCTCTAGAGATTGTTGGAGACAGAGATTAGAACAAACCTTTGGGACAAAAGATGGGTTAGGCCTAAGTGATACTCTATCCTTGTGAAAAATCAAGTACGGTGGTTTGATAGATAGGGCTTGAAGCTCTGAAACTCTTCTTGCAGAGGTAATTGCAACTAAGAAGGCAGTTTTCCAAGACAGATATTTTAACTCACATGTAGCAGCCGGTTCGAAAGGGGAAGATGTTAAGGCACGAAGTACCAAATCAAGATCCCACGGAGGCGCAGGATGAAAAACTGGTGGTCTTAACAGCCCAGCACCTTTAATGAAAGTTTTGCATAATCTGCTGCTCATCAACGGTGGATCCATGAATTCGTGAAATTTAGAGATAGCTGCTAGTTGGACTTTAATAGTAGAGACTGAAGATCCTTGATTAAACAAGGATGTTAAAAATTTCAAAACCTCTGGAATCGGGGCAGTGATAGGGTCTAAGCCCCTGAGTTGAACCCAGATAGCAAACCTCTTCCACTTACTGAGGTACAATTTCTTAGTGGTGGGTTTGTGGGCCGAAGATAAAATGTGAATAACTTCTGGGTCTAAGGTGTGATTTCTGACTAAAGTCGGAAGTGGAGGAGCCAAGCTGTCAATTTCAAAGTGTGAAGGGACTGGTGTTGTCGTCCCGACTGATGAATCAGCAGATCCGGAGTTAGATCCAAAAACCAAGGATCGTCCACAGCATGTTTCTTCAGGTAGGGAAACCATACCTGACGAGGCCAGTGCGGAGCAATTAGTATCATTGTGGACCCCAATTGAGAAGCTTTCTGAATGACTTTGGGGAGAAGTGGAACCGGAGGAAATGCATAAAGTAGCCCTGTTGGCCAAGGTTGGGCTAGAGCATCCATAGCTGCCTCCCCCTGACGTGGAGTTAAGGAGAAGAACCTTTTGCACTTTGTGTTTTGTGGTGTTGCAAACAGGTCGCAGCACGGTGTCCCCCATCTTCTGAAAACCTGAGCTGCTACTGTTTCGTTCAGGGACCACTCGTGAGGAGAGAGAATTGTCCTGCTTAATCTGTCTGCCAATATATTGGATTTCCCTGGAATGTGGGTCGCTACCAAGAAACGGTTGGTAGCTACAGCCCATTCACACACCCTCATGGCCTCTCTGCAAAGGGGGTAAGATCTGGTCCCTCCTTGTTTGTTTAGATACCAGACCACAGACATGTTGTCTGTGTGGATAGCGATAATGCCTTGAGGGAGAAACTTGTGGAGGGCCTGTAGGGACAGAAGTACAGCCCTCATTTCCAATACATTGATATGGAGAAAGGTTTCGTCTGGAAGCCAAGAACCCTGAACTAACCTGCCCAGACAATGCCCCCCCCCACCCTGTCTGGGAGGCATCCGTCGTCAGGGTGGCCACCGGAGGGGGGATAACAAAAGGTCTTCCCTGATTCAGATTGGATGGCTGAAGCCACCAGCGGAGGTCCCGTTTGCACGTTTCTGTAATCATAATGGGGTGATTGAGGGGGAGATTCTGAAAAGACCATTGAGTCGATAACAGCCACTGAAGAATCCTCATGTGCAATCTTGCCAGTGGAACTAGGAGAACCGTGGCAGACATCGAACCTAAAAGTTGCAGGACCATCCTGGCTGGGGCTTTGGATCTTGAAAGCAGGGCTTGAACTTGACCTTGTAAAGTTTGAATCCTTTCGGTAGGAAGAAAGACGCATCAATTTTGAGTCTATCTCTGCTCCTATGAACCTTATGCGCTGAGAGGGCAGCAAGACAGACTTTGACCAATTGAATGTAATTCCCAGGGTAGCACCCAGGAGATGGTGGCTTTGAGGTTGTCCATTAGTAGATGCCTGGTGGTGGCAGTCAGGAGCCAGTCGTCCAGATAGGGAAACACTTGGAATCCAAGACTCCTCAGGTGAGCAGTCACTACTGCCAAACACTTGGTGAACACCCTGGGGGCTGTGGTGAGACCAAAGGGCAGTGCACAAAATTGGAAATGACTGTCTCTCAGGCTGAAGCGCAGATACTTCCTGGACGCCCGATGTATCGGTATGTGATAATAGGCGTCCTTGAGATCTATGGAGCACATCCAAACATCCTTCTCCAACAATGGGAGAATGGATTGTAAAGTGACCATTCGGAATTTGGATTTCATGACCGATTGGTTTAGTTTGCTTAGTTCCAGTATTGGTCTCAGGTCCCCTGTCTTTTGGCACTAAAAGAACCTTGAGTAATTTCGGATCCGATCTGGTCTGTGGGGACCGGTTGGATGACTCCTTTTCTAGCAGCTTTAACGCTTCTGCGGCTGCAATTTCCCTTTGACTGGGTGGTGGGTCCGGGATTTTTTTGGACGGTGGGGGTGAGTGTGTGAAGGGAATGGTGTAACCTCCGGCAATAATCTGAAGCACCCATCTGTCCTGAGTGATAGACTCCCAGGCTTTTAGGTGCTTGGCAAAACGGCACCCGACTGGCTCCGGAGCAGCACAGCCGGGCAATCCCTCATGAAGTGTGGGAGGCTGAAGAGCCACGAAAGGACTCGCGGTCTCCAGAATTGCGGCCCTCTGCCGCCCCTGGGACGGCGTCTCCCAGAAAAATTTCCCCGTCCTCTGCCTCTGGAAGGGGAATCTTCCTGCTGTTGAGGAAAAATCTTACGTGATTTGCGGAACCACATCTTCCCTCCTCCTTTAGCCTTGGGATAAGGCCGAAAGGGAGTGGAATAACGTGCACCTACGGCAGATAAAGTTTTTCCCTCTTGCTCACAGCGGGTAAGAGTGTCTTTAACCTTAGGTCCAAACAAAGAGGACCCATCAAAGGGAGCGTCGGCAAAGGAAGACTTGAAGGCCTCCGCAAAATGACACAAACGGAGCCAGGCTTGTCTCCGTGAGAGCCACGCCTGTGCCTGCGCTCTACCGCCCTTCGGCCGCATATGAAATGAGCCTCATGGACGAGTTAGAAATCGAGGTAAGGATAGCCAACTGAGAGCTAACCGACTGGGCTAGCTGCTCAGGTAGGTTACCCGAGAGGAATCTGACAGCTCCTTGACCAGATCCCTCTGTAGCCTGGTAAAATGTGCCAAATAATTCAGGGACCTTAGTGTAAAGGCCGCTGAAGTCAGGGTGCGCTTCCCGTCGTCCATGCTCCTAGACTCCTTATTAGGAGGATGGACGGACGTTGAAGCCTCTGCCACGTCCTGTTGTGTAGCAGATGCCACCACCATGGCATCTACAGCCACACCTTTAGTCAAGAACTCCTTCTCGGGTGGGGCAGACAAAAATTTGTTAGGGCGAGAAGGCACTGGTTCCACAGTATCTGGATGTTCCCACGCCCTCCGACAAACCAAATCCAGGAGCTCGTCAAGGCGGAGACACCCAGGAGGCGGAGGGCTGAGCCCCAAAGGCCTTGAGAAGCACTGACTCATCAGCAGAGGGGGGTTTGGATATCCAGCCGCCTCGTTGTTTGAGGATCTCTAAGATGTCTGCGAATGAGACATCATCCGAGGACGACTGGGACCCCTCCGCATCATCAAGATCAGTGTCCGATGTAAGAGACTCGGGGAGTCCACGTGCTTCCTCTTGCACAATCTCTTCCTTGGGGGTCCTCTGAAGACAACTCTGAAGAACCCTCAGGAGGAGGGAACCCCAGTGGGGGTAACCTCAGGCCCCGGGTCTCCGCTGCCTAAGGACAGGGGAACTGCCAAAGACCCAGTCTCCATGCCCAGGGAAGGTGCCGGTAAAGCCAGAGAGATGGTCAAGAAGACTTGGCCAAGGCACTCCTCATAGCTCTGAAAGCTGGACCCCAGAATCCTGGGAGTGTCCGGTCCCGAGCCATGATAGCAGACGGAAGTCCCGCAGCCGAAGCACCAAGAGGGAGGCTCGGAACCGACAGCATAGGTCCCGAAACATCACCCCCGGGTCCAGCCGAAGAAGTCCGCGTGCCAAACTCGGACCCGAAGGCCGGGGTTGGAGTAAGGGTCGGAGCCGACCCTAGAATCTCCACCGGCTCCAACAGCACCTGCTCCGACGGAGCCGAAGCGGTCGGAGGAGGAATGGCAATGACATGGGCATGGGCTGTCGGCTCCGAAGCCAACTGGGTCGGAGCCGAAACAAATTTTTGAAAGACTGGGGACTGGAACAGTCTTTGGAGCACCCTGTCTATGTCCGAATCTGACATCCTCGATGACCTAGAGGATACTGAACGGGTTCGAGTTGGCCTCTCCAACGGCCCCAAGGGGCTAGGGGACCGGCTCCGAGGCGACTCGATGACTATCGGCGCTGAAGGAATACCCAAACTAGTTTCCATCGGTGCCGAGGAGGACTTAGGCGCCGAGGAGGAAGTGTCTGAGCGGACAACCTTCATCGGCTCCGAGACCAGTGGAGCTGATGAAGGTGACCCGCCTCTCGATGCCCCAGCCATTGGCTCCGAAGCCAGAGGAGTCGAGACTGGTGGCATCGAGGCAGACCGTTCCGCCCTCGGCTCCGAAGTCCTTGGAGCCGAAGGAGAAGCCTGCCTATGTCTTTTGGGGGTCGGATCCGACGGACTGGTCTGAGCCGACGCCCTTTTCTTTTTAGCAGGAGAAGGAGAGGATGCTAAAGCTTCTTCAAAAGAGGGTTTTATAAGGCCTTTCAAAATAAGTTTATTTTTCCTCTCTTGGAGGACCCTCGAGGAAAACGCGTGACATACGCTGCAGGACTCCTGTAAATGTTTGGCGCCCAAACAATACACACAGAGAGAGTGGTCATCTGTGACAGACATTTTAAAGCTGCACTTTTTAAAGCCCGAAGGCCTAGGAGCCTGAGACATTATTAGCAACAAATTTAGCAACTATTACAGAAAAACACACTTTTTTTTTTTTTTTTGAAACTGTCACTACAATAATTAGCTTGCAGTCGCCGATTAAGGTAGCCTGTCCGACAACAACAGAAAGAAAAATTAACTAAAGGGATCCAAACCCCTTAGGATTTGAAGCAATTGACTGACAGAGAAAAACCCTACAACTGAAAGGGCCTAGTCAGAACCAATACGTCAACCACACACAAATTTCACAGAAAAATAATCAGTCACACACAAAAAGTACAGTATAGCTGTTAAAACAGCTTTTTGTTAAAGAATTAGCAAATTTCTGACAGAAAAAGTTAGTGAAAAGACACTACTTAGCTCAGCCAGCTCGAGACCACGTCTTTGCTAGTTAGGGGCAAACGAGATCTGGGGGACTGGTAGTGGTGCATCCTGGGATATAGTAAGCTCAGCCAATAAGAGACTTCGCTCTTTGGCATAAGCGTGCCGAGTCGGAGCCGAGGGATCGGCTCCGAACCCATCAGTCAGAATGTAGGCGAGATAGGATCACATAACATCATATTATATGAACTAAGCCAACAAGAGAACAAAGAAAGGAGATTTTGCCAGTAAGGATGATGGCAAGTAGGGCTACAGAAAATAGGGAAGATGGGACTGGAATTTGCTGGAGGAAAATGGCAAAGGAACCAAGGTACTGGGAGCAAATAACAAGAAAGGAAAGGCAACAAAGTTGGATGAGGCCAAGAAGAAGTTTGGATTACAGGTAAGAGACTGCTTTCCCTATCAGGGATTGATATCAGAGTATAGGCAAAGCAAAAGGGACAGGGAAATCCTAAGTGAAACACCTGCTCTGGTACAGTTTTTAGTTGAATATAGAACAGAAGCTGCTGTTAAAAAAATGGGGATAATTAATAGGTCATATAAAATATTGCAAGATAACTACAAAAATTGATCAGAGCAGGTTAGAAAAGATTGGGAAGAGAGACTAGAAAAGTAGTTTGCAAGGGAACAATGGGAAGGCATATGTATGGCTCATAGTATGCAGCATAAACAACAACAAAAAATACTAACCCAATAACCACTGGTAAGATCAGTTAGGTCAAAGGCTGGAGGAAAGAGGAGAGAATGGTAAAAAGAATGGAAGTACCAGTCCAGATCTATCATAAGGGTATGTACACATCCCTCCTATCAGGGATAAGATTTCCACATCCTTTGCCACTAGGACTGAGTTCAGCAAAACTTTTTGGGTGGACACCTTATGGAAGAATGTCCCGAACTATAACAGCACCATAGGAAGACCTGGAGCTAGAGCTCACATGCCACTTATAGTATCTTGCAAAAGTGTTCAATGACACCCATGTAGTCAGTGCAAAGATATCATCCAACAATGCATTTTTCAAGAAGGCCTAAGACACGACCATGGCTCTGAATGACCAAGCTTTAGGCTTACCAGGTAAAGTTTTGTTATGTTTATACCAGCAAAAATGTGATACTTTGGTACTCATGAGTGTTTGAGAAAATGTCAACAGTTCCATTTAATGCTGTCACTTTTTCCACTCAGCACCTTCACGCTGACACTCCTGTCTTTCAACAGCATCAAACTACATGCATCTCCTTTCCAGTTTTAATTCTAGCTGCATTATAAGATCATCCAGGGATATACTGGGTGGCCTTTTAACTGCACATCTGTAGTCCCTGCCAGGCTCTCTCCATGTCACATGGAATGATGTAACTAGAGTTTTTTTCCCTACCATTAGACTGAAATAATTTTATTTTTTTTTTCTTTATACAACTAAAATACCATTCTGTATGTGTAAACAGATCTGTTTTAAAAGCAAAAAAAAAAAAAAAAATAAAATGTTGTTTGTAAAATCTTTTGACTTTTTTTTTTTTTTTTTTTTTTTTTTTTTTAGTGAAGAATATCCTCAATGCATTATTACAACTATTGCTATCCACCCTTTCGATAAGATGGATGTTTGGCTATTAGTTATAGTAATTTAATGGTGGCTTGTCTCAGTGGAAGGGTAATAAATAACGGAGGTCTTGGTATCAGATTAGCAGTCTGATTGGCAGCGTACTGTGATTATAGGTAAGGGGTAGTGTTACTTGAGGTTCTGCTGGAAAATAATGCGTGTGTGTAGGTGTATGACAAAAGTTAGCTTAAGCTTCAAGTTATTTAATAGGATGGCACTAGGATTAGACTGAGGTGGAGAAAGTCCTGGGGAGTCAGTGATTATATGAAAAGAGACATTGAGGAGCTCTCTGATTATGTAGCCCAGGCAGGTATGACCCTGACCTTGAGCAGTATCCTACCTTCACCAAGAATGATGCCACAATACAGAGATAAGATGATCAGCTTTAACAATTGGCTTAAACACTGGTGTCATTCAAAGGGGATCCAGTATCTGTCTGCCTGGGATGACATCCTGGACAAGCCACGCTGCTTCGCAAGGGACGGCTTGCACCTGTCACCCCTGGGATTCCGGATATTGGCAAAGGCTCTTGCCACCTCCATAGTGCCTTTTTTAGGCAAGGCTCAAATTCTAAACCTACCACCCTAGAACACAAAAAAGGAAAAAAACTAAGGGTAATGCTGCTCAATGCCAGAAGTCTAAATCTCAAAATGCACTCACTCGAGGCCCTTCTCAGTATGGAGAACATCGATGTCTGTGCTGTGACAGAAACCTGGTTCAAGGCTCCTGAGAGCACCCCAGCGCTATCAGGTTTTACCTCATATCATGCGTTCCGCCCCAAAATCCGGACAATACCAAGAAAGGAGGGTATCCATATTCATCAAGGACAACCACACCTCAAGACTTGTGGCAACGCCAGATGCATCGGAGACCATCCAGGTGCAATTAACCATAGGCAAGACTGCTCTGCAAATTGTAGCATGTTACAGGCCACCCTCACAAACTCAGGAAACTCACATGGCCTTCCTGAAAACACTAGAGGGATAAATGTATCACCAAACACCATCATACTAGGTGACTTCAATTACCCTAATATAGACTGGGAACACTACTCAAGCCCAAACACCCTAGCCCAAAAGTTCCTGGAATTCATAAACTCAAATGCCATGGAACAACTAGTCACCATCCCACAAGAGGAGATAACATACTTGATCTCATCATCACGAACATGGGAGCACAATGTTCAACACCGAAGTATACCCCTCACTGGTGAGATCAGATCACAAACTAATCTCGCTGGAGGTCCTCATCCCACCCCACCTGAAATAAAAAGACCACAGTAAAGAACTTCTCAAAAGCCGACTTCACACTTCTAAAGACTAGTGTGGTCTCCTTTCAGGCCCCGAGCGTGAAAACAATACTCAAGCCGCTGAATCACTTACAAACGCCTTCTACCAGCACCTGCAGGACTGCATGGATAAGGCAATCCCAAGCAAAACAAAGACTCTTTGTACCAAAGGCAAGCATCCAGTCTGGTGGACCCCAGCCATAAACAAACTCTACAACAAAAGGAGGAAGCTACTACAAGATAGAGCAAAATCCTTAAAAGGTAAGACACCCTTGATCACTATAAGTAAAAACTAAGAGCTCTCATAAAATCATCCAAAGCAAATTTGAGAGAAAAATAGCTAAAGACTCAAAAGACAATCATAAGGCCTTCTTTAGCTATGTTAGAAACCTAGGAGGAAACTCCCAGATATGCTCAGAACTAGTTCAAAATGATGTGAAGATTACTGATCCTACAGACATTGCCAACATACTGGCTGACAGGTTCAGTGCAAACTTCTCCCCTCCCCAAAAGGAGAGATATCTATACCAAATGAGTGCAGCCCCCAAACATCTCCAGCGCCAAGTGAGAACTGCTCTCTCCAAAGCAAAAACACAGCATCCATGGGACCCGATGGTGTCCCCGGCTGTGTGCTCCGAACTCAATGAGGAATTAAACCCACAGCTAGGACAGCTGTTTAATCAAAGTCTTACCTCTGGATACGCACCCAGGAGTGGCGCACTGCAACTGTGGTCCCACTTCACAAAGGCGGTGCCTCCACGGACCCTGGAAATTACCGCCCATTAGCTTGACAAGCCTTATCTGCAAAGCCATGGAGAGGATCATAATGGACCTCATAAATAAAGACATAGGGAATTTGCAGACTTTGGATCCAACCCAGTTTGGCTTTGTCAAAGGCAGATCATGCCTTTTAAACTTGGTTGACTTTTTGAAACAGTCACCAAAGCCATTGATGAGGGAAAGGCAGTCCATACAGCCTACCTCGATCTGGCTAAGGCTTTCGATACAATACCCCACTCGGGTATCATTGAAAAACTCATCAGCTTAAATGTTAACCCATACATCACAAGATGGGTTGCAAACTGGCTGAGTGACAGAACCCACAGGGTCAGAGTTGCTGGCGCCATGTCAGACTCAAAGCCTGTCACAAGTGGTGTCCCACAGGGCTCAGTCCTGGGCCCACTCTTGTTTGGCATCTACTTTTCCAAGTACAAGCAAACACAGGAGGGTTATGGCTGACAAAGTTTGCAGATGACTGCAAACTGGCCACAGTAGAAAACACATCTGACACAGATATCCTTCAGAAGGGTCTCACAGAAACGGATAACTGGTGCCAGAGCCACGCCTAAAGTTAAATGCCAAAAATGCATAGTCATACCCTTCGGAAAAACAAGGTTACCCCTAGCTACCAAATAGGTGGCAATCCACTGAGCACAGAAGAAGTTATCAGGGACCTGGGGACCCAGGTTGATAGTAGTCTGTCATTCGACACCCATGTAGCTAAAGTAGTTAGGAAGTCCTTCTACATTGCCCACCTTATCATGAAGGGATTCTCATCTAGATCAAGGGAGGTCATAGTCTCCCTTTACTCATCACTCATCAGACCAATGATTGAGTACAATGCCCCATTGGAATGTATCTGACCCGACACTTGCAGCAGCTGGAGAGGCCACAAAAGTTCCTCACCAAAAGGATAAAGGGTCTCAAAAATCTGTCCTATGCTGCCCGACTGAAAGAACTCCAGCTCTATTCAGTGCGTTGCTCAGAGGTGACCTTTGCCTAACATACAAGGCCATGTCAAACCCAGATTTGATGAATATGCTTCACCTCAAAAATCTAGATCCATCAGAGCCACAAGGGCGGAGACTTAAACCTCAACACGGCTATTAATAGGTGCTGGAGGGATAGATTCATCACCCAAAGACTCCCTATGCTGTGGAACAAAATCCCGGTACATGTGAGGCAGAGCACCTCGCTGGCCTTGTTCAAGAGAAATCTTGACCAATGGATGGGAGATCGCAGATATACCCCAGGAATTACCTCAGTGTCACTGCTCGACAGAGGCACAGCAAAATAATGGGTATAGTTCCCCATACTAAAGGGGTGGCGTAAGCCACAAAACAATGGGCTAGGCTTATAAATGCCCTCGGGCAGATAGCCTAGTATGAACCTATGAACCTATAATGCTGTTCTAGAGCTGTCAGCGTACAAGCTTACTTGGGTGTAATTGGTGTCTGTCAATTGTGTATTTCTCCTTACCATAGTTGGTAAGTTCTCCTTCCCTTTCCTTGCTTACACTTTACATGTATTTTCGAATACCATTGTTGCTATTTCTCCATCTATATCTATACATACGTGTATGTATGTATGTGTATATATATATATATATATATATATATATATATATATACATATACATATATATATATATATATATATATATACATATACATATATATATATATATATATATATATATATATATGCAGAAAAAGACAGCGAGATACACACACACACACACACATATATATTTATATGGGTTAACTTCATTTCATCGACAGCTCATTTCACTGACAAGCAAATCAACAAGACCAATTCACTGAAAGTTCATTTCACTGAAACTCATTTCACTAAAACTCATGTTGACAGTTATACATGGCCTGTTCTCCAATGTAGTGCAATCGTGGAGTTAGAATATATAGTAAGGGGAGTTTGGGGGCACATCCCCCCCACATACTTTGGTTGTATATTGTTTTCTGCAAAACAGTTATTCATTACACTTGTAAGTATCCATCTGTAAAGATGTATCACACTACAGTGGGGAACAGGCCATATATAACTGTTGACGAAATTTCAGTGAAATGAGTTGTCAGTGAAATGAACTTTCGGTGAATTGGTCTTGCTGATTTGCTTGTCAGTGAAATGAGCTGTCGATGAAATTAAGGTAACCCATATATATATATATATATATATATATATATATATATATATATATATATAGGGTCTATATTATATAATCGAACAATGAATAATCGACCCCATGTAAGCGAGAGAAAAAATTAAATAATACATAAAGTGGGGGGCTTTGCCCCCCCCCCCCTACTTAAATATACCAACTCCGAGATCATACTACAGTGTTGAAAACGGCAAATTAATGGAAGCGGCCAAGCAAATTTTTTCCCTGGGAAAGAATTCGCTTAAAAGCCTCTTCGCTATTTTGCCTTTTTGTTTTAAGTACGACCAAGGCGCATTCGATAGAATGTGTCTTCGGTCATCTAATGGGAACCCAATATATATATATATATATACATATATATATATATATATATATATATATATATATATACACACATATATACATATATATATATATATATATATATATATATTATATATATATACACACACACACACATATATATATATATATATATATATATATAAAAAACCGATAATTACTAAGTTGTTGTTGTGTATTTCGGCTTTTCCCGGTTAGGGGTCACCACACCGGAACTCCAGTCCGCTAATGATCGGCAGTTGATTTTTACGTGCCAAGTTGCCGGCCCTGACGCACAACCTTCAATGAAGGTACGCCCATTCACGCATGTCTCCACACAGAAGACGCTCTAGCTGAGAATCGAACAGGACAACGTCTTACTGTGAGACGACAACGCTACCGCAACACCGATAATTACTAAGAAGAAGGTTTAATAAATGCATTAAAAACTTCTGATGGCAAATAAATATATATATATATATATATATATATATATATATATATATATATATATATATATATATACACACACACACACACACACACGTGTGCGGGTGTGTATATACCCACATATGTATACATATAAATATACATACATACATATATATATATATATATATATATATATATATATATATATATATATATACACACACACACACGCATACATATAGATACACACACACACACACACACACACACACACACACACATATATATATATATATATATATATATATATTAATGGATCTACAGTTCTGATCCTTGGAACCAATCCAGCCATTAAATACCTCGTGTCAGCAAAAAAAAAAAAATATCTCGAGCTACAAGTCTACCCACACTGCCGCTCTCTACATTACCTCAGATCGAGTTTGCAGGCTTACAGAAGAAAATAACTAAGATGAAACCAGAAGCCATGTCCAAGATGTATCCTAACAAAGCAGCCCTGGACAGCATGTCGCTCCACCAGAACTGTACAGGAGGGAGATGGTGAGGTGGGACGCAAGAATAGATGAAGCTCAGCAACACAGCTAGAACATTATGGTAAGTCATAACTTCTATATCTGTTGTTGTCAATCTTCATCTATTCTTAACTTGAGGGACAGAGTCCCCAGCTACCTTAGATCTTGGGTGGTCCTATGGAAGAACATTCCTGAGAACCACAGAACCAAAGGAATCTCTCCCCCTGAAGACCATATCTAACTTGTAATGAGTAATAAAAGTTATGTGGAGTAGCCCATGTTGCAGCTGTGCAAATGCCTGACATGGAAGCTTTAGAATGAAAAACAGCTGAGGTTGCCATAGATCTGGTAGAATGTGCCTTCATTAGCATAGGGAGTCTTAAGATTCTTTTTCGTGTAGATAAAGGAAATGCAATCTTTTAACCATCTAGATAATAGTAACCTTAAAAATAAATTGGCCCAAGGTTGTACTCACAAAAGACACAGACAATTGTTCTGATTATCTAAAATACCGAGTTCTGTCAGGATAAAAACGTAATTACCTGTCCACCTCCAGAAGATGAAAACAGTACTTGCCTTTATTAGAAAAAATTGGGAAGAATACAGGCAAGTCTATAGATTGATTGATACTGGAGTCTAAGACCACTTTACATACCTCTCAACCTGAGGGCATTAAAAATCTGGACAAAGGCCCATGAGAAATAGGTACAAATCTGTACGCTGATTTAACACAATTTGCATACATATTTATGCAACCCCACCCACTCCAATGGGATTTTGGGATACCAACTTTCAAACACAAACTGAAGAACAGACAACCAAAATATGTCCCCAGTGTCCCTCTGCAGCCATTCATGAGAAGCAGGATTTGCCCTGGAAATTATAGTGGATAATACAAGATGTTTAGAGGGCAAAGCTACAGATAATTAATTTTAAAGACATGTAGTCCAAGGAGACTGAGAAAGGTAAAGTTGTAAGATGACAGTGAGCAAGGGGACAGAGAAGCTATGTACATATTTACAGGAAGCAGACACATATGGGTAATTGTTAACACCATTTCCATAAATGGATGTTATATGACAGAATTAACTTAGTGCAGAGTAATGTTTTTTTAAGTGACATGTCCTGTGTTCTGGCATCCACATTTGTGTTGTTCAAACAGATGCCATTTGAGCTGGGAATGTCCATATTTTTGCCTCATAAAATGTGTGGTTTTCTGGCAAATCAATGAGGACTGAATTCACTAAATAATAGCTGACATTTGAATTCCAGACATCATATATTTCAGAAAATACATGGTAACAGAGAAAACTGCGGTGGTGGTGCTGCAGTAGCGTGGTCGCCTCACAGCAACACATTGCACCATTTGATTCTCAGCTAGAGCATCTTGTGTGTGGAGACATGCGTAAATGGGTGTACCTTCGTTGAAGGTTGTGTGTCAGGGCTGACAAACTCGGCACATAACAAAATCTACTCCCAATCATTAGCGGACCGGAGTTCCACTGTGGCGACCCCTAACCGGGAAAAGCCGAAAGACACAAACATGGTAACAGAAAACCTTTTGTTCTAGCAACTTCCTAAGTTTATAAGAGCAATATTTAAAATCTGTCTATATTTTGAGGCCTTTGTCCCTACATTATTTTTGGTTTTGTCCAGATTTCTTGTGCTAACAGGTTGAGAGGTATGAAAGCAATGATTACTCTGTATGGCAGTAATCATCCTGTATGCATCATATTTCTGTCCAAAAGCAACTGCAACACTCACTTACATAACAGGTAGTTAGTTTTGTATTGTGTAAATCAGGTGCCACTAAGATTGGATGACTTGCTTTTATGTAAAAGGTCAATCTGAAGAAAATAATACTGCATACCGTCAAGTTGTTTTTTTACCTTTTACATAAATTGTTCATGCTTACAACATAGAATAGTAAGACATGTTTATAATCAATATGTGTTCTGTTTTCATGTAGAAACTTGAATTATCTTAGGTAAATTGCTTATTTGCAGGAGAAGCAAAACAGAACCCTATACAATTGATCCTGTGGATTATATCACACTGTACAACTGGCAACTGCATTTATATTTCATTTATTAGGGTATTTGTAAAAGTTGTACTATCTTAAAATAAAGCACATTCAAACAAAAATCACTCAGATGACTTTTCTCTAATTAATTTTCTAATTTAGTTATTAATTATCCCATTTTCTACACATCAGCAGCCTTAATTCAATGATCAGAAAGTGTCCTGCTCTATATAGCAGTAAATGCGCACACACTAATTCAAGTTAAATACTAACAAAATGATCCTGCTCTATATATCAATAAAGGCACACACACTAATTCAAGTTCAAATATGCAGCAATAATTTGTTTCAAATCCTTACAATTGCACGTGCGACCACAAAGAGCGAAACAACAAATGCAGCAAAGCAATTCAAGGTGAACTTCAGCTAGCTGGTCTCATCTCATCCATAAATGCAGTAGTACATAATTCAACCACGGAACCGTCTCATCTATAAATGCAGCAGCACATAATTCTACAAAACGGTCTCATTCATAAATGCAGCAGCAATAAATAATGGTCTCATCTATAAATGCAGCAGTCACACACACACACACACACACACACATACCTCTACCTGATTTGCAGCAGCTTCCCTTGCAGTTTAATTCCGCAACAACAATCTTACAGCAGCTTAAATAATGATAGTTCGTTCCTGCGGATGTCCCTGGAGCAGTTGCAGCTTAAATAATGATAGTTACCGTGACGTCCCTGGAGCAGCAGGCAGCTTAAATAATGATAGTTCCCGTGGATGTTTAATTCCACAACAACAACCTTGCAGCAGCTTACTTAACAATAGTTAGTTCCCAATGATGTCCCTGGAGCAGTGCAGCTTAAATAATCCTGCGGATGTCCCTGGAGCAGCCGCAAATGCTTGCACATTACCTGCAGGCTATTCACAGACTGGCATCATCATGTGCGCGATTATGTCACTCTGAAAATTTTGAAAAAGGAGCCGGGAAAATCGGAAATTAATGGGTGCCACTCGGGAATTGTGGCACCCCATTATTTGCACCGCAAAACCGGTAAAAAAACGAGAAATTCGGTATGGTTGAGAGGTATGCTTTAGGGAGAAAGGACGGGTTTGCTCAAAGTAACACTCTGTCTTTATTGAACACTAGATAAGGGGCTTTAGAACACAAGTGCCTGCAATTCGGAGACTCGTATTGCTAAGTGACAGCTATAAGAAGCAGTGTTTTCCAAGAAAGAAATTTTAAGTGACAGGAAGTTGCAGGTTCAAACAGAGGTAATGTAAGAGACTGCAATACAACAGTCAAGTCCCATGGTGGTAGAGGATCCTTGAATGGGGGCTTTAGACGAATGATGCCTTTAAGAAAAACCTTACAAAGCCTACGGGAGATTAAGGGCTGATCACTGAAACTGTTAAATTTGAAATTGCTGCTAAAATAACCTTAACAGTGGAAGCAGAAGCTCCTTTACCAAAGATGTAGCTAGAAACTCTAAAACGTTTTCTACTGGTGCTGAAAAAGGGTGCAGACCACTATCAGAAGCGCAGACAGAAAATCTCTTCCATTTACTATGGTACAAATTCCTGGTGGATGGTTTATGGAATGCTAACAAAATGTGTCGTACAGGAGAACAGATGTCACTATGCCTGGCAACTAATGGAAGTGGAGAAACCAAACAGCTTGAGAGTCTTTAGACTGGGATGCAGTAGTCCTTGAGGATGGGACAGAAGGTCCGGAACTGGGTCCAGAATCCACGAACGTCGAAGGTCAGGCCAAAGGAACAGAAATCATATTTGTCGAGGCCAGTAAGGTGCAATGAGAATTACTTTGCTTCTCAACTGAGCTGCTTTCTTGAAGAAAAGAGGGATCAGAGGAAAAGGCAGAAAGGAGACCCAGGGGCCAATCGAGGAGCAGAGGATCTCTGGGGAATTTCCCTCTGAGGGGGAATTAGAGCAAAGTACCTTCTGCGCTTGTTGCTCAGTGGTGAGGCAAACAGGTCACAGCAAGGCTGGCTCCAGAGAAGAAAAATCTTCTTTGCCACCTTGGGGTTTAGAGACCACTAATGAGGTATGAGGATACACCTGCTCAGTTTGTCCGCAATCACGTTTGAACTCCCCAGGATGTGCGTTGCTATCTGAAAGCAGTTGGAAGTTATGGCCCATTGCCACACTCGAAGGGCTTCTCAACACAGCAGGTAGGAATTGGCTCCCCCCAGTTTGCTGATATACCAGACTATGGACATGATGTCTGACAATAGCTATTGTCTCTTGAGGTAAGGCAGGATGAAATGCTTGCAATGATAGAACACTGCCCTGAGCACCAGAACACTGATATGTAGATTGGCCTTGGAAAGGGACCAAGTTCCTTGGACAGTCTTCCCCAGATAATGCCCCTCATCCCATCTGGGAAGCATCCATGGTCACTATGGCCTTGGGCTGAGAGAGGACAAAGGAACGGCCTGCCAGGACAGGCCATTTTTGCATCAGCTGGATATAAAAACTAGGCGATTCATGGGGTGGGTTAGAAGAGACCACTGGTTGACAAGCAGCCATTGAGGTCTCATGTGAAATCTTGCCAGTGGGACTAATGTAATCGTTGCTTCCATGGAACTCAATGCTAGCAGCATTTGGTGAGCCGGTATTTTGCTTGAACGAAGAATAGGGTGAACTTGCAATTGTATTTTCTCCAACTTGTGGATGGGAAGGGATGCCACAAAAGACACAATGTTGAGACGAGCTCCAATGAATTCCATATGTTGAGAAGGAGTCAGTTGGGACTTCGTGAAATTGACCGTGATGCCCAAGTGTTGAGACAGCTCCAGAATGAAGTTCGCTGTTTGTAGAAGTAAATGCCTGTTGGAAGCGGTGAGGAGACAGTCATCTAGATAAGGAAACAACCAGAATCCGTGCAGCCTCAAATGTGCTGTGACTGCTGACATGCATTTGGTGAACACCCTGGGGGCTATGGTGAGACCAAAAGGCAGCACTCTGAACTGTAATGACTGGCTCCAAGCCGGAAGTGGAGAAACTGAGTGTTTGTCCATCTGTATGTGGTAATACGCATCTTGAAAGGCGATACAGCACATCTAATCATTTTCCCCTAAGAAGGGAAGTACTGACAGAACCGTGACCATCAGGAATTTTAGCTGTTGGACAAATTTGGTTTAGAATGCTGAGATAGTCCCCTGCTTTTTTTGGCACTAAAACTAATCCTGAGTAAAATCCACATCCTAATTGGTATGGTGGGACTTCTTGGATGACTCTTTTTTTCTAGCAGCTTTTGTATTTCTAATGCTACTTGATTCCCCTGACTGGGTGGAATGTTCAGGATTCTTGCTCGGGTTCCCAGGTAAAGGGTGAAGAGGACTGAATAACCTCTGGAAATAATGCTTAGCCCCCCAGGCATTGGTAGTTATGCATTGCCAGGAGGTTGGGTGCAAGGAGAATCTTTCCCAAACTGCCTCCAGAGGTAAGCAATCATGCCCCTTTTCAGGAGCGCTGACAGGGTTGACCAGTGAAGGACACCCTGTAAAGTACAGTTTTGTACCTACCATAAATGTAGATGTCCGATAGGTATGCATCTGCAGTCATAACATATGGGTTGTCCTGCCTCAGGCAGCCCTTCGGTCGGCCGGATTCCAAAGTCTGGGTCTGGCCTCGGCTGATGTCGCACTTTCCCCGACGTCAGAGCGTCTGGGGTATAAAAGCATCAGCTGACGCCATTTTCCTCAGTTTTTCTTGCCCCAGATGCCAGGTGCCCTCTAGGAAGGCTAAATTTGGATAAATGCAGAAAAGTTCCAAACATTTGCAAAATTATATACATGTATAAACAAACAAATACACCATAATAGATTCCCCCAGCTAGCTAAAAGAGGGTTAAGTACCCTAGGAATACCACAGAGGGGTAGGAGGGAGGGTAAACCTGACTGCAGATGCATACCTATCGGACATCTACATTTATGGTAGGTACAAAACTGTACTATGTCCTTCAAGGATGCATCTGCAGTCATAACATATGGGTAGAATACCATAGCCAATCTGGGGGAAGAGGTACTAAGAAAAGGATGGTGTAGTTAAGATCCCCTGCAGGACTGCAGTAGCAAAACCTGCTCTGGATCTGGAGTATAAAGGTAGATTGTAATGCTTGGCAAATGTGTGCACGGAGCTCCAAGTAGCAGCTTCTAAAATGTCCTTGGTAGCCACCCCTCGTAGGAAGGCTGTAGTGGTGGCCGTGGCCCTTGTGGAATGAGGCCTGATGTTTTCAGGAACTGTCTTTCCATGAAAGGAGTAGCAAAATCGAATGCAATTTCCTATCCATTTTGAAATTGTCTGTTTGGAAATTGCTTTTCCTTGCACCCCAGTAGCATATGCTACAAAAAGTTGGTCAGTTTTTCTGCTAGTTTTTGTTCTGTCCAAGTGATAGCGTAGTTGTCTGTGTATATTCAGGGTGTGCAAACGTTTTTCCCCTCTATTCTGTGGATTAGGGAAGAATGTAGGCAAGTGAATAGCTTGGTTCAAGGATACCCTAGATACCACCTTTGGCATAAAAGTAGGATTGGTTCTTAGTGAAACTCTATCCTGATGGAAAATAAGAAATGGCTGCACTGCCATTAATGCTTGTAACTCAGATACTCTTCTTGCTGAAGTGATTGCCAGAAGGAACGCAGTTTTCCAAGACAGAAACTGTAGATCCGCCGATGCTGCTGGTTCAAAAGGAGGAAGCGTCAGTTTCTCCAGCACAAAGTTGAGATCCCAAGCAGGCAGAGGGGGTCTTCTTGGAGGTTTAATATTTTTGATCCCTCTCAGAAATTGTCTGAGGAGAGGGTGCGAGAAGATAGGTGGTTCCACATTGTATTCTGCTGAAATTGCTGAAGCATGAATCTTAATGGAAGAATAAGACAGGCCATTGTGGAACAATTCTGCTAAGTATTCTAGAATGTGTGTTATGTTTGCCACTGTGACATCTGAGCCTTTTGATGTGCTCCAAATGAGAAATCTCTTCCATTTAGCTGAGTATGTCTTCCTTGTGGAAGGCCTGCGAGCCTCCAAGATAATGTCCTTCACCCTCTGAGATAAAACAGTTTGATTGGGTTTTAACGAATTTTCCAGGCAGTTAGCTGCAATGTTTTCAAGTTGGGATGCAGGGTCTTGAAATTGTTCTGCGTCAGAAGAAGAGGCCATATGGGGAGAGGCCATGATTTTGCCTGAGACATGCTTCTCAATAATGGATACCAGTGTTGCCTTGGCCAGTCTGGAGCTATTAGTATCACTGTTGGCTGTTCCTCCCTGATCTTCAGTAGAACCTTGTACATCAATGGAGAGGTGGGAAGGCATATACTTTTAGGGCTTTCCAGCTGAAAGAGAGAGAGTCCACCCTCCAAGCTTGTGGGTGGTATGCCCTTGAGCAGAATGTCTTCAGCTGATGGTTGAGTGGGGAGGCGAACAGATCTATCTCGGCATTCCCCATGTCTTTGCTATGAGTTGGAAGATGTCTGGGTGCAGCATCCATTCGTGTGCATCCATGGTAGTTCTGCTTAAGCTGTCCGCCAGTGTATTCTCTTTCCCTGGCACGAATTGTGACTGTAGTTGGATATTGAGATTCAGGCATAGTTCCCATAGATTCATAGCCATCTGGCATAGAGGGTAAGAGTGTGTGCCTCCCTGCTTATGTACCACATGACCGTGGTGTTGTCTGTCCTTATTAACAGGTGGCCTTGTTGGAGGAAGGGTTTGAAGGCCTCGATTGCATGCATCACTGCCAGCATTTCCTTTTGGTTTATGTGCATGCCTAGCTGTCCCCTTGAGGCCATAGGCCTTGAATACATTTGCCCTCCATGTGTGCTCCCCATCCTCGGTCTGAGGCGTCCGTGGTGATGGTCTGCCTTGTTTTTGGTTTGTTGAAAGGCAACCCTCTG
Source organism: Protopterus annectens (assembly GCF_019279795.1). NCBI lineage: Eukaryota > Metazoa > Chordata > Ceratodontiformes > Protopteridae > Protopterus > Protopterus annectens. Next base: position 693,017,691 of record NC_056733.1, read on the forward strand.
TTGGACTGGCAGGCCTGAGCCCACCACAGAAATTCCTTTTGAAGGCATGGAATGACTGGTATCAAGGTTTCTAAGCTGTGACTGTGTTGAGACCATACACTCCTTAGGTACCATTGTAATTTCCTCATATGCAGCCTGGCATGCGGTATCAGAATTATGCAGGATGCCATGTAACCCAGGGCCTGCAGGATTTTCCTTGCAGTAAGCTGAGTTTGTCTTGTCAGAGTCATGAAGTATTCTGGAAGTTGTTTTTGTTTTTCTTCTGTGAGAAATGCCATTTGGGTGGTTGTGTCCAGATCTGCACCCAAAAAGGTTATCCTTTGGGATGGTACTAGTCTTGACTTTTGGATGTTGACTGTGTATCCCAAGGCCTGTAGCAGGTGCATGGCATAGGCCAAGTCCTTTATCAAATTTCCCTTGTTGTCCGCTTGTATTAGGCAGTCGTCCAGGTATGGGTAAATTTGAATTCCCTGTAGTCTGCAATGTGCAATTACTGATGCCAGGCATTTCGTGAATACTCTGGGCGCAGTAGATAAGCCAAAGGGCAATGCTGAGAATTGATAATGCTCTGATCCTGCAAGAAATCTGAGGTGTCTTCTGCAACTTGGTCAAATAGGGACGTGCAGGTATGCCTCCTTGAGATCTAGAGTCACCAGCCAAGACTCCTTGCCCAACATGGGAAGAAGTTGCTGTAGGGTCAGCATCTTGAATTTTGGCACAATGAGATAATTGTTCAGTGCGGACAGGTCGAGAATAGGCCTCCATTGATTTTCTTTTCTTGGTACAAGGAATAGTCTGGAGTAAAATCCTTGGCCTTGTTCTGAATATGGTACCTGTTCTATAGCTTTCATCTGAAGTAAGTTGTTGATCTGTCTTAAAGCCTCTGCCCTCTGATTTGGTGGAAGGTTTGGCATTCCGTTTCTTTTTGGCAAAGTGTGGAAGTGGAACCTGTATCCTTTGTCTATTATTTGCAGTGTCCATGTATCCTTTGTAATATAATGCCAGTTTTTTGAGAATAAAGCCAGCTTTCCGCCCAAGGGTGCTTCCAGTTGATCCCTGGTAGGCGGAATCAGAGTTAAGTCATTGAGCCTGTCCTGGTGTAGTAGTTGTTGTTGTTGTTGCTGTTGCACTACTCCTCTGGTTGGTAGGCTGCCACTGACGGCCTCTGTAGGAGCCCTTCGATTGACCTCTGCCTCTAGGGCGCCTGTTCCTGCCTCTCTGGGCTCTGTCCGAGTCTGGAAAGGACCAATTCTCAGTAGGCCAGTTTCTGCTGAATCTCGGTGGTTGTACTTGCAGGAAATCTTTAACTGTTTGCACAGATTTTGCCTTTTCTTCAACCTTTTTTAAAATCTCCTGAGCAGAGGAGCCAAATAAATTTTATTTCTCCATTGGAGCATCCAGGAGTTTAGCTTTAACATGGTCTGGCAAAGATTGTTCCTTCAGCCAGGCATGCCTACGAATAACTGCCTCAGTCATAGCTGATCTAAATGAAGCCTCCAGTGCATCACAGCCACATTTTAAGAAATGATTACTGACCTGTTGTGAATTGTGTACCAAATCCTGAAGGGATTTACGGTCTAGGGGTTCAGGAGAAGAAAGTTTCTTATTCAGTTCATCTAACAAATACTCTTGGTACTGTATCATATGAAATTGACAATTTAATGCCCTGACAGAAAGAGTTGCAGAAGTATATACCTTCTTTCCCCATCTCTCTAAAGCTCTAGACTCTCTATCAGAGGGTAGAGGATTTTTGGCAGTAGCGGCTGCAACCCCTTTAGGGCCCTGAGAAATAGTTTCTGGGTCTGCAGAATGGGCTTTATACAGATGGAAATGAGAATCCGGGACCCTGTAGTATCTGTCTGGTTTGGCAGGGACCAGAGGAAGAGTATCAGGGGCTGTACTGACATCATTGTACACATCATCAATTACATTCAGAACAGGAGGTATAGCTAAGGGCCTATGTTGAGGCAAATGCAAAAAGGTCCTTAATCTTTTTCTAGAATCAGAGAAATCCTGACCTTGCCATTGAAAATGCTCTCTCATGGAGTGTAGAGTCTCACCAAAGGAAAACTCTTCAGGAGGGGAGGCCAAAGGGATAGATTCCTCAGCATCTGAATCCTCATAAGGCGAGTAAGCCCCCTCCTGGTGGTCTGACAACTCAGACCCATCCGTGGAATCATCTGAAGAGTGTGGGTCAGAGGGGTCAGTCCTGGGCCTTTTATCCGGAGGAGGGTGAGAGGCCCTGTCTGGGTGAGGTTGTGAACCCCTAATTAAGGAAATAAGGTCCTCTGCAAGGCTGAGGATCTGTGAACTAGAGGAAGGCCTCTGGGAGGTAGTTTTGGTAGGCAAAGCTTTAGATAGTTTGGCAGCTTTAGCCCTGGAAAAGGCCTTAATGGACATGGAAGCAGGGGGCCTAGCTGCCCCACGTGCAGGAGCAGAAATGTCCAAAGGTATGCTGTCGGACATTTCCTGAACACTGGTTTCGGTAGGAAGTTCGGTAGCCGACTCAGCCGGGGCCTCCCGGGCCTCGGTGGTCGGATGTATGGGTTCGGAAGAAGGAATCTCCGAGGACTTGGTTTCGGCCGAAACCGCGGGCCGCGAGTGTCGGTCCTTTTCCTTCCGTTTTTTCACAATATGCATAGTCGGAGTCTCCGACGGCATTTTATAAGCAAAGGTGGCACCAAAAAATTCCTCTGCAAACTCCGACCGACGTCTAAGAGTTCGTCGGTTGAAGGAAGCACAGGCTAAACAGGCTGATACGTCGTGGTCTGGGCCTAAGCAAGGAAGGCAGTAGGAATGGAAATCCTTATGAGGTATTTGTTTCCCACAAGTTAAACAATTATTTATTTTGTCTGACATCGGCTGAGGCAAGAAAGAGTCCCCAACGGGGTACTTAGCTTTTTTCAAAGTCTTCGGTAGCTGAATTCACTGGATCTGACCGACCGGCACTCGCAAACAGCTTCTGCTTCGGGCACCGTGCGGCAAGAAAGACTGAGGAAAATGGCATCGGCTGATGCTTTTATACCCCAGACGCTCTGACGTCGGGGAAAGTGCGACATCAGCCGAGGCCAGACCCAGACCTTTGGAATCCGGCCGATCGAAGGGCTGCCTGAGGCAGGACAACCCATATGTTATGACTGCAGATGCATCCTTGAAGGACATCCCTGATTCTGCACACTACCCCCTGCCTCTAGATCGGCATCTTCCATTGTAACTCCCGCTCTGCTGAGAGGGGAGTCTGTAACACGTGTCCTGGAAAGGCTTCTGGGACTTCCTGAACCACATTTTGCCACTCCTTTGACTCCTGGAGTAGGATCGTTGAGGAGTGGAAAAATGTATGCCCACAGCAGACAGAGTCTTTCCAGCCTTTTCACACTTGGACAAAGTTTCCTTAACTTTGGACCCAAACAATGAGGATCTGTGCACTGACGAAGGAAGACTTGAATCCACAAACTCACACAGGTGCAACCAAGGGTGTTGTCGAATAGCAACACCTAAACCTGCTGACCTGATCACTCCTTAAGCTGCATGCACAATAAGCCTCATGAACAAGTTTGAAATAGACTCCAGGGTAGCTAACTGGGAGGCCACCTTCTCTTCAACCCACCTCAGCCACTGCTCCTGCCAGGGTATCTGACAGCTCCTTGACCAGATTCCTCTGAAGTCTAGTAAAGTGTGCCAAAAATTTCAAGGACCTGATGGAAAAGGTTGCTGATGCACAGAGCCGCTTCCCAAATCTGTCCATTGCACTGGACTCTCGGTTAGGGGGATGAACAGTAGAACTTTCCTCGGCTAGTTCTTTCTTAGTAGCTGCCGCTACCACCGTGGCATTAACTACTAAGCCTTTTGTCCAGTGTGGATGGTCCTCAGGGGCAGAAAGTATTTAGTCAGGTCTCCGGGAGATAGCTTCTACAGAATCAGGAGCCTTCCATGCCCCGTGAGCGATCAATTTAAATAGTTCATTAGCGGGCAGGGTCACCCAGGAGGTAGACGGGGGATCACCAAAGGCCTGCAAGTACATGGATTCCTCAGACGAAGGGTCTTTGGACTTCCAATTACCCCTCTGTTTTTGGAATTCAAGAATGTCTACAAAGGAGACATCTTCCAGGGGTGACCGTGAGGAACCCTCCCCTTCACCGAAATCCATGTTCTCCATGATGGATTCTTCGGGAGAATCAAGGTGTTTCCTCTTACACAATCTCTTCTGAGGTGGCTCTTCAGTGGGAGCATCTGAAGAGGGTACATCTTTAGTAGGTAAATCTGTCAACCTTGGAGCTCATTGTTCAGGGGTAGTGGTTGGTGGTAGAACCGATAAACCTGGGGTCAGAGTGTGAGACTCTGGTAACATAGCTGCCACCTGAGATGAGGCTGTGGCCAAGGACTTTTCCATGGGTTGAAAGGCAGGACCCCCTGAGGAGGGATGAGAGCCCAGAACTGAGAAACTTGGAACCGGGGTCACACCCCTGCCCCAAGAGACCCATCTGACAAACTGGAACCGAGGATGTGTCCCCTGACAGCGCAACCCAAAGAGTCAAGACCGGTTCCACAAAAAAAAAAAATAAAAATCGGAGCCACCTTGAACCTCTCGGCCCGACAGCAAAGACACAGTCCTGGGGACCTGTCGATCCTGAAGGCATCAGAGCCATACCCGGCATCAAAGACACAAAGGTTATCAGTGCAGAAGTAACTGGAACCTGTGAAGTCGGAGTCAAGAGCTCTAAAGCCTGTGAAGATAGGTGTCATGGGAGAGAAACCCCCTGCACCAGAAGGGAGTGGTGGGCTGAGAAGATGAGGAAAGACCCCTGGCTGTCAGGATCTGATCCACCAACTTTACTATATCAACCTCAGAGAAATTTCTGGTGGAGTGAATGGATAATCCAGAAGGAGTCTCAGGTCTTTCTAAAAAGGGGCTATGGAGTTGTCCAATATAATGTTCAATGGAGGGGAAATAAGTGGTCCTGGGCTGAGTAAAAATATCAGTCTTTGGCACCGTGGATGGGACAGAAAGTCTGGAACTCTGCGGAACCATTGGAGGTATCGGCATCAACATGGCAGCTGTGACAACTAGTGCCACTGTCAGAACCGCAGCCAAAGTGGGAGCGTTAGGAGTCATAGTCTGAGTTGGCATCGTGGTCGGTGTCGACAGCACTGGTAAGGGTAACGGTGCCAAAGATTCAGTCTGTTCAGAAAGATTCGGAACCCTAGATTTTGGTTCCAAAGAGGAACCTGCAGATGCATGTTTGTGCTTTTAAAGGCCAGTGCCAAAGGAGATGCCACCACTGAACAGGAAGCTTTGGAACTAGAGGCCAGAGGAGACGGGTCAGCCTTGGACAAGGCTTATTCGAAAGGGGTTTTAAGAAGCCCTTTGAGGATAAGCTTATTTCTACGTTCTACCAGGGCTCTATTACTGAAACCCTGGCACTGTACAGTCAGTACATAGGTGGAGCGCCACCAAACAATATACACAACAATCATAGCCGTCTGAGTTTGGCATTTTCCTGACACACACATTACACTGTTTGAATCCTGTAGTGAAGCTTTCAGATTTTTCTGCCATCGCCCTAAATAAAAAATGCAGGAGAGGCAAAGGAAAGAGGAGAAAAGAACCAACATGCAGTCACACCACAAAGGAAAACACTACCAGCAATGGTAGGAAAGATCACCTAACGGTAAAGTAGAGAGGGGAAGGAAACTACCAATGATGGCAGTGGAGATTACCAACGGTAAAGGGAGATGTAACATGCACACTCACACTAAGGGTAGACCAGGGAAAATAAGAAGTTATGTACCTACCATAACATTCCATGTTAGTTGTCTTCTTCTCGCCTTCTTTCTTGCTGGATGGGTCCGGAGCCGATCCTTGGCTCTGACTCGGCCTTATACTAAAGCTTGAGAGCTATTTACTGGCTCGAGGCCCTCCCCCTATCCCACAATGCTAAGCGTCAGATACCCAGATCTCGTTTGGTATAGCTAACACCATGGAGTCACCCTGTCCCTACTATAAAGTTTACCTACAGTGGTAACAACTGAGGAGGACATAACCTAGGAAATAGTCAAGCAGAGAAATAAGGCCTCAGAAGGATTCATCTCGGTCTGTCCAGGCTAGGGGGATGGTGGGTAGGACGCAAGAAAGAAGGCGAGAAGAAGACAACTAACATGGAACGTTATGGTAGGTACATAACTTCTTAATGTTAAGTTGTCAATCTCGCCTTCATTCTTGCTGGATGGGACAGTGTCCCTAGCACCTTAGCCCTGGGTGGCTCATCGGAACAGACTCTTGAGCACAGTGGAACCAAACTCAGCCCGACTCCTGGAGGTCATATCCAACTTGTAATGAGAAATAAAGGCATGAGGAGTGGCCTATGTGGCTGCAGCACAAATAGATTCTATTGGAAGTCTTGCTTGAAAAGCTACTGACGTAGCTAACGCTCTGTTGGAATGAGCTTTTGGTTTTGTAGGGAGTTCTTTATGTCTTAGTTGGTAAATAAAGGAAATGATAGAGACCAACCATCTAGATAAAGATACTTTAGACACTGGCAGGTCCTGCTTGCCCTCAGCATAGGACAGGAAGAGTCAGTCCGACTTCCTAGTTTGGTTTGTCCTATCTAAATAGAAACGTAATTGCCTGTGAACATCCAAATAATGCAGCTTTTGTTCAGCTCTGTTTGAATAGTTAGGAAAAAAGACAGGAAGATCAATGGCCTGATTCAGGTTTGTCTCAGAAGGAATCTTGGGTAAAAAGGAGGGATTAGTTCTGAGTGAAACTCTATCTTTGTGAAAAACAAGATAGGAAGGACAAATACAGAGGGCTTGAAGTTCCGATACTCTTCTAGCTGAGGTGATAGCTACCAAGAAGAGAGTCTTTCAGGAGAGCAATTTTAAGGAACAGGTGGCCGCAGGTTCAAAAGGAGGGAGAATCAGTGAAGTTAATATCAGATTCAAATCCCACGGAGACGGGGGATCTCTAACCGGAGGCCTCAGCAAAACAGTCCCTTTAAGAAAGGCTTTACAAAGTTTATGGGACATAATGCTGGTCTCTGACAGGCCAGCGTGAAAATTAGCGATAGCAGCCAAATGGACTCTAATGGTGGCAGAAGAGGAGCCCGCTCGAAAAAGCTCTGCCAAAAAATCCAGAACACTGCGGACAGGGGCTGTAAAAGGATCTATATTTCTGGCCTCCGCCCAGAAGGAGAAACATCTCCACTTACTAGCATAGTTTTTTCTGGTAATAGATTTGTGTGAAGAAAGGATGATTTCACGCACTGGCTGAAAAATATGCGGAAGCCTGGCTAGGGTTGGAAGTGTAGCAACCAAGCTGTGAGGTTGAGAGATTGAAGGGATTGGTGCAGCCCGCCCGACTGATAGACTAACAGGTCTGGCACTGGGTCCAGCCTCCAGGGCTGCTCCAGTAGGTGATGATGCAGGAATGGGAACCAAATTTGTCGACGCCAGTAAGGGGCAATGAGGATCATCCTGGAACCCAAAGCGGTCGTTTTCTGAATCAGTTTGGGAATTAAAGGAAAAGGTGGAAATGCATATAGGAGACCCCGGGGCCAATCGTGTACTACAGCATCTCTGGGGGAATGGCCGGGGAGGGGAAAGAGAGTGAAGAAGTCTTCGCACTTGCTGTTGAGAGGGGTGTGCAAAAAGGTTGCAGCGAGGTTGACCCCATCTGCGGAAAATCTTGTCCGCTACTAACTGATTGAGAGACAACTCGTGAGGCATGAGAATGGCTCTCCTTAGCCTGTCTGCTATGACGTTGGACTTCCCGGGGATGTGCGTTGCTATCAGAAACCGTTGGGAAGAGATCGCCCACTGCCAGAATCTGAGTGCTTCTCGACATAAGGGATAGGACCTGGTTCCGCCCTGCTTGTTGATGTACCACACTACAGGCATATTGTTCGTCTGAACTGCAATAGTCCAGGTAGGTAGAGAGTCCCGAAGAGCTTGCCATACTAAAAATACTGCTCTCATCTCCAAGACATTTATGTGCAGGTGGTATTCTAGGGGTTGCCAAGAGCCCTGGACAGTCCTGCCCTGAAAATGTCCCCCCTACCCGATCAGGGAGGCATCCGTGGTCACCGTGGCAACGGGAGGAGGAAGAACAAACGATCTTGCCCTGGAGAACTAGAGGGGAGACCATCCACCAAGCCAGGTGGTCTTTGCAAGTTTCAGTGATTATTATCCTGTGGGACATTGGAAGTTGTTGAAAGGACCATTGGGCAAACAGCATCCACTGGAGGATCTGCATGTGAAAACGAGCTGGGGGGACTAAAATGATCGCTGCTGCCATGAGACCCAATGTCTTTAGTACAAATCTGGCCTGAATCGTCTTGCACTGTAGTAGGATCTGTACATGTCGGGGAACGCCTGATACTCTGTCTGGAGGAAGTTTTGCAGATAGATCTTTTGTATTTAATTCTGCACCTATAAAGGTTATAGACTGACAAGGCGACAATGCAGACTTTTCGAAATGTATTGATATACCTAGCTCGGAGCAAGTCTGAATGGTATAGTCCCTGGCCCGCAATAGCTGATGCCTGGTGGAAGCAGTAAGGAGCCAGTCGTCTAGATATGGAAACACCTGGAATCCCCATTGTCTCAGGTGAGCCGTAACCACTGCCATGCATTTGGTGAACACCCTGGGGGCAGTGGTGAGACCAAAGGGCAGGGCTCTGAATTGATAGTGACTGGCCCCCAGCCAGAAGCTGAGAAACCTTCTGGAATGCCTATCCATTTTTATATGGTTGTAAGCATCCTGAAGGTCTATGGAGCACATCCAATTGTCCTGACCCAAGAAGGGTAGAATGGACTGGAGCGTGACCATCCGGAACTTCATTCTTTGAACAGACTTGTTTAATCTGCTGAGATCCAAAATGGGTCTCCAGTCCCCTGTCTTTTTTGGTACCAAAAAGAACCTTGAGTAAATTCCGGATCCTTGCTGGTCTGCTGGGACTGGCTGGATGGCCCTTTTTCTTAGCAGTTTTGAAATTTCTAGAACTGCTTGATCCCTCAGAGCGGGTGGGACATCTGGAAGGGATCTGTTTGTTTTTACAGGGGTGCGGACGAAGGGAATTTTGTAACTTTCGGATATGATAGACTGTACCCATCAGTCTTGAGTGAGGAGTTGCCAGGCTTCTGGGTACAGTGACAATCTTCCTCCGACTGCCTCCAAAGCTGGACAGTCGGGCAGCCCCTCAGGGATGCTGGAAGGGTTTGTCAGAGAAAGATTCTCTGCTACCCTGATTTTGCGGACCCCCTCTGCCCCTAGGGCGGCGTCTATTATTGTTTCCTCCTCTGCCCCTGGAGGAAAAAAATCACCACGTGTGTCAGGCACGACTCTCTAGGGTTTACGAAACCACATTTTTCCACTCTTCTGACCTTTGGGATATGGTCTGGAGGGAGTAGAAAAACAGACTTCCACGGCAGAGAGAGTCTTGCCTTCCTGCTCACACCTGGTAAGTGCATCGTTCACCTGTGGTCCAAACAAAGCCAAACCATCGAAGGGGGTATTGGTGAAGGACGCCTTAAAGGGGTCAGCAAAGTTACATAACTGCATCCAGGCGTGTCTTCTCAAAGCCACGCCTGTACCTGCGGCCCTACTCGCACCATCGGCCGCATAAGAAATGAGCTGCATGGAGAAGTTAACTATGGAACTTAAGGTCGCCAGCTGGGAGATGACCTTATCACGAGACCCTGCAGCCGATGGATCCTGAAGGGTATCACCCAGTTCTTTGAGAAGATCCCTCTGAAGTCGGGTGAAATGGCACAGATAATTCAGCGACCACATAGCAAAGGTCGCTTGAAGAGAACATCCGCTTCCCGTACCTGTCCATTGTCCTAGACTCTTTATTACGAGGATGTACAGGTAACGAAGGGTCAGTCAACTCCTTCTTAGTGCCGCTGCCACCACCATGGCATCAACTGGGACCCCTTACCTACAAACTGTTTATCCGATGGGGCTGTAATAAATTTAGCGGGCCTACGGGGAGTTGGTTCCACTGAGTCCGGGGCTGCCCACGCCTTCCGAGCAACCACTTCCATGAGCGGGTCAAAAGGCGGAGACACCCAGTTGGTGGAAGGGTGAGAACCAAGCGCATCCAGGTACACAGACTCATCCTCAAACGGTTTAATGGCAGTCCAATTTCCCCTCTGCTTAAGGATCTCCAGGATGTCTGAAAAGGAGACATCCTCAGAGGGGGACCTTGGGGACCCTTCTGAATCCTCCAAGTCAGTGTCAAACGTGACTGACTCGGAGGAGTCAACATGTTTCCTCTTACATGTTTTCTTCCAAGGTGGCTCCTCCGAATGATAGGGGGAGGCCTCGGAAGAGCAAGATACCCCCAGTGGGGCGACCTGGAGCGTTTGTTCTCCACACTTGGGGTCAGGGGGGTGGACAGAGACCGAAGCAGGCACCATGGGGGAAGAGCCGAAGGGGCCGATCGTGGATCTGACCCAGGAGTCAGTACACTCCTCATGACCTCGAAGGCGCCCCTATCGGGCAGAGAGGAAGGTCCCAGCTCCGAAGAGATGAGAACCCCTCCCGGCACCAAGAGTGACGGCTCTGAGGCCGATGTCGGGGCCGAGCTCACCTGCGCCGAGGCACCGAGAGTGAGAACGGGATCAGACAAGGGTCCGATACCACTCGCCCCCTCGGAGCCGACGAGGGAGTCTCGATGCCTGGATCCCTCCATGGACGGAACCAATGAAGAGATTGGAGCCGACGATGGAGCCGAAATGTGTGGTATCGGCTCTGCCGATTCGAGCCCCAACGAGCTCCGGCTCAAACACAATGGTAGAGTCGGAGGAGGAACTGATGAAAATACAGGGATAGCCACAGTCTGTTGAGAAGGGCTAGTCAAAATTTGGGCCAGTGCCTGTGACTTTAACAGCCTACTGACCCCCCCTCTCGAGGTCGTGATCAGACAGCCTGAAGGACCGAGAGGAGTGGGACCTATGGCTCCGCTCTGACTGCAGTAACAGAGACCTTGGAACCGAACAAACGGACTCCAAAGAGGGAGACCTTGAGCGTTTTTGGCTCACAGAAGGCTCCGATACCAAGGCCGGAGCCAACTGAGGTCTCATAGTGTCGGTTCCAGCCGGAACCGACGAGGAGGCAGAAGCTCCGCTCGGCGACGGCTCCGAACAGGGAGCCAACGGCTTAGCGGGCTTGGAGGGTTTACCCGATGAAGGCTTTGTCAGGGACCCTTCAGGCTTAAGCAAGCCCCTCAAAATAAGTTTCTTCCTACGCTCCTGCAGGACTCTGGGACTGAAGGCATGACAGACTGCACAAGAGTCCTGCAGGTGTAGGGGGCCCAAACAATACACACAAGAAGTGTGACCGTCTGTCAGAGATATCTTGAAACCTGAGACCTTAGTATCCTTAGACATAATGAATACCAAGGGAACAGGTAACTAGTGCTTTAAACACTACACACACACACACACACACACACACACACACACACACACACACACACACACACACACACACACACGCACTAGTAAAAAACTAACACCAACAATATAGTATTAATATAAATAATACTACTAAATATATCTAACTAGCACTATAAAGTAGAAAATATATATAAAAAGTAGTAGAATAAGAATAAAAACACTACTGATTACATATAACTAACCCTAGAGGGTAGAATATATATAAGAAAAATCAACGCTACCCTAACGGGTGGGGGGAGGGGGGAACTCTAAAAAAAACTACAGTAAAAGAGTTTTTTAAAAGGGGGTTTCTCAAGGGTTTAGAAAGGGAAACTCTAAGAGACAAAATCTAATAAAAAAAAAAACTATATATATATATATATATATATATATATATATAAATAAAATAAAACAGTAGAAAATAGTTATATAACCTGGAGCCGCTAAAAACGCAACCTCGTAGCTGAAGCAGCAAACGAGATCTGGATATCTGACGCCTAGCATTGTGGGATAGGGGGAGGGCCTCGAGCCGGTAAATAGCTCTCGAGCTTTAGTATAAGGCCGAGTCGGAGCAGAGGATCGGCTCTGGACCCATCCAGCAAGAATGAAGGCGAGATTGACAACTTAACATCAAAGGGTTCTAAGGAGTTTAGAGATTACTAACAGTTATAGAAAAAAGGACAAAAAATACAAAGTTTTACTTCGCTACGAGAGAGGAGTCGACTGACACATCTTGCTGTAAAAGCGGCAAACAAGATCTGAGGTAATGCAGAGAGGAGGTTTGTGAGTAGACTTGTAGCTCAAAAGATTTTTTTGGCTAATGCAAGCTATTTAATGGCTGGATCGGTTCCGAGAATTAGACCCACAGACCCACAAGTCAAGAACAGATGAAGAGTGACAACATCAGATCAAAAATGATGTGCTTACCTTAAAGATAAATCCATGTCGTCTTCTTCCATCTAATAACACACAGGTGGAGAAGGATGGGACTTGGATCCGATGCCAGTACTCTCAGAATACTCAGACCAGGAGATCCAACTCCCATAATCTCCTGCTCTATCTACCTCTCTGCAGATCAAGGTTTCCCCATAAATGTTCTTAGAACCATAAAACATAGGATAAAATTGACAATTTAGGCAGAAAATTGGTGGAGGGCAGCATAAGGCCCCTCTTACACATAGGCTTGAGGCCTGTCAGGAGCAACACACTAAAGGTAACAACTTGATAGGCACACAGAGGAATGGAGGGATGGTTAAAAACGATGAAAAAAAGACAATAAAATCTGTCATGGCAAGTATATAATGTTTGTATCCGATGTTGTCTTTTCCGTCCATCTCAATCTGTGGGACAGAGTCCCCAGTCAGCAACACCTCAGGATGGCCCTAGGAGATAACATTCCGTGAAATGGTGGAACCAAAAGAAGCACTGCAACTAGAATGATTGTCCAGTTTGGAATGGGGAACAAAGGTACGAGTGTTAGACCAAGTAGCTGCAACAGAAATATCAGCAATACAAGCCTGAGCAAAAAAAGACAGTTGATGTCACCACTGCTGCAGTGGAATGACTCCTAGGCATCATAGGCAAAGAAATTCCTTTCAGGGAGTATGCAAAGGGTTACAATTGGAACGTCTTCTGGATAGGGTTAATAGAAATAGGCTGGCCAAGTAGTCTTGTTTTACAAAGAGAGACACAAAATTGGTTAGATTTTCTAAAACCTTTGCTTTTATCCAAATGACTCTCAGTTGTCTAAGAACATCTGTACAATGTAGCAAACATTCTGCCTTGTTACTGAAATTTGGGGGAAAAAACTGTTAAATAAAAAATATGATTCAAACTAGACTCCAAAGCATCTCTGGGCAGAAAGGAAAGGTTGGTCCTTAAAGTAAAACTATCTTTATGGAAAATCAGGCAAGGGGAAAAAGTGAATAGTGCCTGAAGTTCTCTTATCACTGATGCAACAGCTACCAGAGAAAGAGCATTCCACAACAACAGTTTTAAAGACACAGTGGCTACTGGCTCAAAATGAGGTTTGGTGAGAACTTCAATGAGAGATTAAGGTCCCATTGAGGCACCAGGTCACAAATGGATGAACATAATATAAAGCTGCCTCTCAAAAAGTACTTTTGACAGTTTAATAGCAATTACAGGTGTATTATCTGTGCAAGTGTGAAAGTCAGAAATGGCAGCTAACTGCACTTTAAAACCAGAATGAATAGGACCAGCCAACAAGTCCGGAATAGCAACTAAGGGTGCAGAAAAGGGATTTAAGTCCTAGGAAGATCCCAAATGGAAAACTGCTTCCATTTACTTGCATAATTCTTCCTAGTGGAAAGTTTCTAAGAGGAAGTAAGGATGTGAATTACTCTCAGGGAGAGCTAGGGATCTCTGGCCATCATCAGAATTGGAGGAACCATGCAGTTAGCTTGATGGAGTGAAGGTTTGAGTGAGGTAACACCGAAGGATGAGAAATTAGACCTGGAACAGGGTTCAGAATCCAGGGCAGCTGAAGTAGTCAAAGTCAAAGAAAGGGGGAAACCAAACTTCTCAGGGCCAGAAAGGGGACAATGGGGATGACAGCTGCAAACAGAGGAGAGGAGGGAGGCCCTGGATGCAGAGGAGCTTTGAGACCAAAAGATGTGTCTGTCCCACATCCGAATGTTTGTTGGGGGGTTGGCATAATGGTTTAGGTGTTCACTTGATAAACACAAGGTACAGAGCTTGATTTTCAACTTTGAGGAAACTGGCTAAACTTAAGGGTCTATATTATATTCTCGAAAGCTGACAATGTCAAATCTGACACTGTCGACATGAGAATATCGAACGTTCAGAATCTCGAGCATGTAAATGGAAATCTCCGTAAGGGGAGACTTCGGTTTACTGCAATGTAGTGCAGTCTCGGAGTTAGTATATTTAAGTAGCGGGGGGTGGAGGGGTGCAATCCCCACTTGGGGAGTGCAGGGGGTCTTGCCCCCTTCTTAAACCCGTTAGGGTACTTTCTTCTTCTTTTTTTGTTTGTTTTTTTGTCTTTTTATAAGGTCGATGTTTGAAGACATCGACCATATGGTGTCAACCATATGTTGTTCAATGTTTTCAAACGTCGATCTTATAATATACACCTAAGCTTAAAATGGCTTGCAAGAGCAGCTAGCCTAGTACTTACCTATGAACCCATGATGTGGACCCGCAGGAGCAGAAAAGGGAAGAGATTGGGATGGATCTGATGTAGCTGCCAAACTTTCATCTCTGAATGGGACAGGATCCTCTTTACAATGTTGAAAATCGAAACTGAACCTATCAGTGGAACCTAGCACTACTTGGATCCAAACACTAGTACCTAGTGCCAACTTAACCGGCTCCAACATCAACAGCAGAGCCAAGCTATTGAGGGCCTAAGTACTCAGAGGAAGAGATGATTCCAAAACCTGAAAGGCTAGCCCTGACCATGGAGCACCGGCCCTAAATACTCAGCTCTGAAGAGCACCAAGTTCTGATAGTGTTGAAGTTGAAAACACCAATAATTGAGCTGACACCTGAAGCAGCCAAGCTGTTAACATGCCATGGGGGAGGGCAGCTCAGTCGGACGCAACATCCCCGGAACTAGGGGAGGAACAGCAACACTGGGACTTGATACCTCAGGCCTTGGATCCAAGGAGGCAAGCATGATTCCTAGTTGCATCAGATTTTCCATAGCTGATGGCTGAGGCTCCCAACCAACCTAGCAGACAACCTCCTAGTGGTCATCAAATCTGAAGAACAGATACAAAATGATGACATTCAGAATAAAAGATGGGAGGGGGAAGGTCCTGAAGAAAACTCCACTAGCGTAATTGGGCAGAAGGGTCATTGGATAAAAAGGGACTTAGAATTCTTATGTTAGGGGAGTTGGATGACTCCAAGACTGTAATTAATGGAGACTGTGGCCAAATAAACACTGAAATACCCCAATGAGTAGCAGCCAGAAGCCCCAAAGGATTGTGTATCTTCAGCTTCAGCTGGCCCTCAGTAGAAAAGAAAGACTGTTTGTTTACTATGGGTCTTTGAATCCTTGTTCATAGATTTCTCCTTCTTCAGTTTCTCACTGGGGAAGGGAGAGGATGACGTAAGCAGCTAAGGGCTGAAGAAGGCCCTAAATCACTAGCCTGGCCTTCCGTTCACTAGGGACCCTGGAGCCAAAAGCAGTGCAGGCCTGACATTCTGTCTCCAAGTGTGCTGCATTCAAAGAAAAGGCGCACTTGTAGTGGGTGTCTTGCAGGGGCAATTTGTGACCACAGAAGACACATTTTTTTAAAACCCCAAAGATTCTTCTATATCTATTGGGAAGAAAGTAAAGACTGCAAAACAGTACAACAAACACAGCAAAGAGAAAACTACAAACTGCACTATTCAGGGAAAAGTTGAGAAATACCAGTACACAATACTATTCTAATAAACACTCTGAAGTTAACATGGACTGTGAGAAAAACTAAGCTAACCTACTACACACTCTAAATATAACACAGAAGAACTACTTTAAACTTTTTTTTTTTTTTTTTTTGAGAAATGCCTAGTGCTACCTTCTCCAAGTTAGTAAAGATACCTGTAACCTGAAGTGAAGCAGTAGAGTTGTCAGAACTAGACCTAAAGTCATGATAAAGGTTACCAAGAAGGTGAAAGTGCTGTGTGTAAGAGAGAATTTACTTACACGACATATGCTAAGACTTTAGCTATAGAGGAAACATTACTGGGTGGTGATACTCAAAGCAGTTTATCTACAATGGAGACAATCTTAATGGAAGTTATGGTAAACGAAAGTTTTATGTACTTACCATAATGATCGGTTCATGTTGTCTGTTTCCGTCCAATTTAACCTGTGAGTTATTGGATCAGACTCTAATTTGAAGCCAGCCATTCCAAAAGACTTCAAATGTGGAGCTCTACTTCCTCTTCCCACAATACCTTGCTCCTCTACCCACAATACCTTGCTCCCCTTATCTATCTCAGATCTAGTTTGTCCATCCCACAAATATGAAACATGAAAGAAACAAATTCTCTAAAGGCCTTAATATAGGATCCCAAGAAGTGGGGAACACCCTGATATCTTGACCACCTGCTGCATTGGTCCAAACAACTCAAAGGAGGGGGATAGGAGGGAGGGAGGGAGGGATGACTGAACCAGATGGAAACAGGCAACAAGGATCTATCTTTATGGGAACTACTTAACTTTCATATCTAATGTTGTTGTTTCCATCCAGCTTCAACCTGTGGGACAGAGTCCTCAGCCACATATCATCCCAAGGTGGCTTTAGGACAGAACATTCACCACAATGGTGGAATGAAACAAGGCCCTGAACCTCAACTGCACATCTGATTTGTAATGGAACACAAAGTGTGTGAAGCAGCAGCACAAATATCATCAGTAGAAGCTCTGGAGAAAAAGGCTGTAGAAGTACCCACTGATTTAGTATAATGACCTACAGGTTTTGTTAGTAAAGACTTTTCTTTCAAACTATATCCAAAGGAAATGCAGTCAGACATTTGGATATGGTTGTTTTTGATACTAGCTTGCCCAGCCAGGCCATAGAAAAGAAACAAAACAGTTGTTCTGGCCTCTTCAAGACTTTGGTCCTGTCCAGACAAAATCTCAGTTGTCTATGAACTTCTACATGATGTAGTAAATATTCCCCTCTATTACTAAAGTTTGGAAAAAAATGCAAGTAAGTGAGTAACTGATTCAAGGTAGACTCTGAAGTCACCTTAGGCAAAAAGGAGGTGTTAGTACAAAGGGAAACACTATTCCTATGGAAAATCAAATATGGAGGTACTGAAGATAAAGCCTGCAGCTCCGAAACGTCTTAGAAGACTTAACAGCAATTAGGAAAATGGTCTCCCAAAATAGTAACTTCAAGGAAACAATGACTGAAGGCTCAAACAGAGGACCAGGTAACACATGAAACTTTTAGTTATGTACTTACCATAACTTCGGATGTATGGGATCCATCTCGCCTACATTCATAACTGATGGGTTTGGAGCCGATCCCTCGGTTCACTCGCCACTATATAGTAGAACGAAGTCTCTAATTGGCTGGGCTACCCCTTATCCCAGAATGCACCACGCCTGCTTCCCCAGATCTTGTTTGTTCGCTTTTATATATCTACATCCAGGCACAGACACATACCAACAACTGTAACAAACTAAAGTCCTTCAAGAGAAAAACTCAGTGAGTAGCAACATTTCCTCTAAATCCAATGGGAAGGGGGAAGGAGGGCGAGATAGGAATGAAGCGAGATGGATCCCATACATCTGAAGTTATGGTAAGTACATAACTAAAAGATGTAATGGGATCCTATCTCGCCTACATTCATAACTGATGGGACAGCATCCCTAGCACCTGAGTCTCGGGTGGCTCATTGGAAAACACTCCTGAGAACTGTGGAACCAAACGAAGCTCTACCTCGAGAAGCCACATCTATCTTGTAATGAGAAATAAAGATGTGCGGAGAAGTCCAGGTAGCGGCCGCACAGATATCATCTATCGATAATTTGGAGTGGAATGCTACAGAAGTAGCCACTGCCCTAGTAGAATGAGCCTTGACTGGAAAAGGCAGCTCTTTGCCGGACTGTGAATAGATGAAGGAGATGCAATCTTTAATCCATTTGGCTATGGTGGTTTTAGCCACCGGTTGACCCAACCTATTTTCCGCAAAGGACACAAACAGCTGATCTGACTTCCGTGTCTGATTGGTCCTACTTAAATAAAAACGCAGTTGTCTGTGAACATCCAACTGATGGAAAATATATTCTGCGCTATTGGAGAATTTGGGAAAGAACACAGGAAGCTCCAAAGATTGTTGAATGCATAAGGGGGATGCTACCTTGGGCAAGAAAGAGGGATTTAACTTCAGAGACACTCTGTCTTTGTGAAAAGTCAAATAAGGGGGATTAGAACAGAGAGCCTGAAGCTCTGAGACCCGCTTGGCAGAGGTGATTGCGACCAAAAAGGCGGTTTTCCAAGATAAAAATTTTATATCACAAGTAGCAGCTGGTTCAAAGGGGCGGGCAGTTAAAGAAGCTAGAACCATATTCAGATCCCAAGGGGCCACAGGATGGGCTATTGGGGGCCGAAGGGGCCACTCTCCTTTAAGGAAAGATTTGCAATGCCCGTTTGCCATTAAGGAAGGCTCAAACGAGACATGAAAATTAGAGATAGCCGCCAGTTGGACTTTAATTGTGAAAACTGAAGAGCCCAAATAAAACAAAGAGGCTAGGAATTCTAAAACCTGAGGTACTGGGGCGGTAAGGGGATCTATACCTCGTTGTTGGGCCCAAATAGCAAACCTCTTCCACTTGCTGGAATACAGTTTAATAGTGGAAGGTTTGTGAGAAGAGGACAAAATGTGGAAGACGTCTGGAGAAAGAGTTATCTCTGAGTAAGGTTGGAAGTGGAGTAACCAGGCGGCCAACTTCAAGGACTTGGGGGATGGATGAGACTGTCCCAACTGATGAGTTAACAGGTCGGGCACCAGGTCCAAAAACCATGGGCCTTCCACCGCATACCTCAGAAGGAAGGGGAACCAAACCTGACGAGGCCAGTGTGGAGCGATCAGGATCATGTCGCTTCCTAGATAAATCGCCTTCTGTATCACCTTCGGGAGAAGGGGAACCAGAGGGAAGGCGTAAAGTAGACCGGGGGGCCAACTGTGAGCTAGAGCGTCCCTGGGAATCTGCCCCTGAGAGGGGGTCAGAGTGAAGAACTCCCTGCATTTCGCATTGTAAGGGCTGGCGAACAAGTCGCAACAAGGGAGGCCCCACCTGGCGAAAATGTTTGCTGTCACCCTGTCGTTGAGGGACCACTCGTGGGGCAACAGGAGAGTCCTGCTCAGCCTGTCTGCAATCACATTGGATTTCCCCGGAATGTGCGTTGCCACTAGGAAACGGTGGGTAGAAATCGCCCAATGCCACACTCTCATGGCCTCTCGGCAAAGAGGGTAGGACCTGGTTCCGCCTTGCTTGTTTATGTACCAGACTACCGACATGTTGTCGGATAGGATCGCAATAGTACCCCGGGGAAGAAAGTACAGTTTTGTACCTACCATAAATGTAGATGTCCGAGAGGTATGCATCTGCAGTCCTAACATATGGGTTGTCCTGCCTCAGGCAGCCCTTCGGTCGGCCGGATTCCAAAGTCTGGGTCTGGCCTCGGCTGATGTCGCACTTCACCCGACGTCATAGCTGCTGTTAATTGGGTATAAAGGCATCAGCCGACGCCATTTTCCTCAGTGTTTCTTGCCCCAGATGCCAGGTGCCCTCTAGGAAGGCTAAATTTGGATAAATGCAAATGATTCCAAACAGTAGAGAGCAAACAAAAATAAACATGTATATACATATATACAAACAAATACACCATAATAGATTCCCCCAGCCAGCTACAAGATGGGCAAATACCCTAGGAGTACCACAGAGGGGAAGGAGGGTGGGTAATCCTGACTGCAGATGCATACCTCTCGGACATCTACATTTATGGTAGGTACAAAACTGTACTATGTCCTTCAAGGATGCATCTGCAGTCCTAACATATGGGTAGAATACCATAGCCAAACTGGGGGAGGAGGCACTAAGAAGATTATGGTGTAGTTAAGATCCCTTGCAAAACAGCAGTGGCAAAACCTGCTCGGGATCTGGAGTATAAAGGTAAATTATAATGCTTGGCAAATGTATGCACGGAGCTCCACGTAGCAGCCTCTAAAATGTCTTTGGTAGCCACTCCTCGTAAGAAAGCTGTAGTAGTGGCTGTAGCCCTTGTGGAGTGAGGTCTGATGTTTTCTGGAGTTGTCTTTCCATGAAAAGAGTAACAAAATCTAATGCAATTTCCTATCCATTTTGAGATTGTCTGTTTTGAAATTGTTTTTCCTTCCATTCCTGTTGCATATGCTACCAGAAGCTGGTCAGTTTTTCTATTGTTCTTGGTTCTGTCCAGATAGTAGCGCAATTGCCTGTGCACATCCAAGGTATGCAGTAGTCTTTCCCCCCTGTTCTGTGGGTTGGGGAAGAATGTTGGTAGGTGGATTGCTTGGTTCAATGATACCCTGGAGACCACCTTTGGCATAAAAGTAGGGTTTGTTCTCAAGGACACTCTATCCTGATGGAAGATAAGGAAGGGCTGTACTGCCATTAATGCCTGTAATTCAGAAACCCTTCTTGCTGAAGTGATTGCAAGCAGGAAAGCAGTTTTCCAAGATAAGAACTGTAATTCTGCTGTTGCTGCTGGTTCAAAAGGGGGAAGTGTTAACTTTTCTAGCACAAAGTTCAGGTCCCCATGTAGGCAAAGGTGGCTTCCTTGGAGGCTTTACATTTTTAATTCCTCTTAGAAACTGCCTGAGTAGAGGATGAGAGAAGACTGGAGGATCCATGTTGTATTCTGCTGAAATTGCTGATGCATGAATCTTAATGGAGGAGTAAGACAGGCCATTGTGGAAAAGTTCTGCTAAATATTCCAGGATGTTAGCTATGTTTGCCAATGATACATTTTCTCCTATTGCTGCACTCCAAATGAGGTATCTTTTCCATTTTGCTGAGTAAGTTTTCCTTGTGGAGGGTCTGCGAGCCTCCAGGATAATGTCTTTAACCCTCTGAGATAAATCTGGGTTATTTTGTTTTATGTAAGTTTCCAAGCAGCTAGCTGCAGTGTTTTCAAGTTTGGATGCAGGATCTTGAAGTTGTTCTGCGTTAGCAGTAAAGGAACTAGAGGTAGAGGCCATGCGTGTGCCCGAGACATACTCCTCAGTAGCGGTACCAATGCTGCCTCGGCCAGTCTGGAGCTATCAGGATGATCCTTGGGTGATCTTCTTTGATCTTCAGTAGCACTTTGTGCATCAAAGGAAGAGGTGGGAATGCATATGCTGTTAGGTTTTCCCAAATGAAGGATAGGGAGTCCACCTTCCAAGCAAGTGGGTGGTATGTCCTTGTGCAGAATTTTCTCAATTGGTGGTTGTGTGGGGATGCGAACAGGTCTATTTCTGGTAGGCCCCATTTCTTTGTAATGGATTTGAAGATGTCTGGATGCAGCATCCATTCGTGGGCATCCGTGGTAGTTCTGCTTAAGGTGTCTGCTAGTATATTTTCTTTTCCTGGCACAAATATGGCCTGGAGCTGAATGTTGAGGTTCAGGGCCACATTCCACAGGTCCATTGCCATCCGGCATAGAGGATATGAATGTGTGCCTCCCTGCTTGTTGATATACCACATAACTGTGGTGTTGTCCATCCTTATCAGCAAATGGCCTTGTTGAAGAAACGGTCTGAATGTCTGAATTGCCTGTTTCACTGCCAGCATCTCTTTTTGATTTATGTGTAGGTTCAGCTGGTCTTGTGTCCATAGGCCTTGTATACACTTGTCTACCATGTGCACCCCCCAACCGAGGTCTGAGGCGTCCATGGTGATAGTCTGGCTTGGGTGAGGGCTGTGGAAAGGCAGTCCTTTGTTCAACTGACAGGCCTGAGCCCACCACAGGAATTCTTGCTGCAGGCATGGAATTATTGGAATTTGGGTTTCTAGGCGGTGCTTGTGCTGAGACCATAAATTCCTTAGGTACCATTGCAACTTCCTCATATGTAGTCTGGCATGTGGAATCAATATTATGCAGGATGCCATGTAACCCAGGGCTTGCAGGACTTTCCTTGCTGTAAGCTGGTTTTGCGTTGTTAATGCCATGAAATAGAGTGGTAGTTGCTTTTGCTTTTCTGCTGTGAGAAATGCCATTTGATTTGATGTGTCCAGTTCTGCACCCAAGAATGTTATCCTTTGGGATGGTATCAGCCTTGACTTTTTTATGTTGACTGTGTATCCCAGGGCTTGCAATAGGTGAATAAGAAGTTATGTACCTACCATAACGTTCCATGTTAGTTGTCTTCTCTCGCCTTCTTTCTTGCTTGATGGGTTCGGAGCCGATCCTCGGCTCCAACTCGGCACTTGCTAAGCTCGAGAGTCACTTTTACCAGCTCGAGGCAGCCCCATATCCCATGATGCAAGGCGGTAAGTACCCAGATCTCGTTTGATGACAAAGGGCAATAGCACCAAGCATAAACACTTCCCAAAGGAAGAAAGAAAGAAAACCTACAGGATGGAAGAAGGACCAGCTCTGAATGGTCTTCAGCATAATAAATCCTTGTAGAAAGGTCTGTCCAGGCCTGGGGGAAGGAGGGAGGGTCGCAAGAAAGAAGGCGAGAGAAGACAACTAACATGGAACGTTATGGTAGGTACATAACTTCTTAATGTTAAGTTGTCAATCTCGCCTTCATTCTTGCTTGATGGGACCAAGGCCCCTAGCACCTCTATCCTGGGTGGCTCAATGGAACAGACTCTTGAGGACTGTAGAGCCAAAACTGGCTCTGTCCCTGGAGGCCAAGTCCAATTTGTAATGGGAAACAAAAGTATGAGGAGTGGCCCAAGTGGCCGCTGCACAAATAGTGTCTAAAGGAAGATTAGCTTGAAAGGCTGTAGAAGTAGCTAAGCTCCTAGTTGAATGTGCTTTAGGTTTTGAGCACAGCTGTTTTCCCCTGAGCAGATAAATTTCAGAGATGACAGAAGAAAGCCATCTAGATAAGGTCACTTTAGAGACAGGAAGGCCTTTCTTGTTATCCGCATAGGAAACAAAGAGTTGATCGGATTTCCTAAATTGTTTAGTTCTGTCCAAATAATATCTGAGTTGGCGGTGGACATCAAGATAATGTAGTTTTGTTCCGATCTGTTTGAATAGTTTGGAAAAATACAGGAGATCAATGGATTGATTCAAATTAGTCTTTGAGGCGACCTTAGGCAAAAAGGTCAGATTAGTTCTCAATGATACTCTGTCTTTGTGAAAGACCAAATAGGGGGGTCGAACCGATAGAGCATGAAATTCAGACACCCTCCTGGCGATGTAATAGCTACTAGGAATAATGTTTTCCAAGAAAGAAATTTTAGGGAGCAAGAAACAGCTGGCTCGAAGGGGAAGAATCAAGGATGTCAGCACTAAATTTAGATCCCATTGAGGAGGAGGATTCTGATTGGAGGCTTTAGCAGGAAAATTCCTTTCAAGAAGGCTCTACAAAGCCTATGGGACATAATATTGTGATCTGCGATCCCGACATGAAAGTTCGAGATAGCAGCCAATTGAACTCTAACTGTGGAAGAAGAGGAGCCTGCATGAAAAATCTCCGCTAAGAAGTCCAAAACTGCCTGAACTGGGGCAGTGAAGGGATCAATATTCTTGGCTTTAGCCCAATAAGAGAAACGTTTCCATTTGCTTGTATAAATCCTCCTGGTAGAGGATTTTAAAGAAGCTACTATGATGTCTCTAACAGGGTTAGAGATCAAAGGAAGCCTGGCTAAGGAAGGAAGTGGAGCAACCATGCTGTGAGGTTGAGAGAAGGGATAGACCGTGCAGCTGACCAGATTGGTGAATCAGAAGATCTGGCACTGGGTCCAGATGCTACGGCTGCACCAAAAGGTGACGATGGAGGAACGGAAACCAAATTTGTCGAGGCCAATAAGGAGCAATGAGAATCATTTTGGCTCTCAAAACGGTAGCTTTCTGGATAACTTGAGGGATCAGGGGAAAAGGAGGAAATGCATAAAGAAGTCCCTGGGGCCAATCCTGGGTCAGAGCGTCTCTGGGGGGATGGCCTGACAGAGGGAAGAGAGATAAGAAGTCTGGGCATTTGCTGTTTTGGGGAGTAGCAAAAAGATCGCAACATGGGCGACCCCATTCCAGAAAAATCTCCTCCACTATAGATTGCTTGAGAGACCACTCGTGAGGCATGAGAATAGCTCTGCTCAATCTGTCCGCTAAAATGTTGGTTTTCCCAGGGATGCGTTGCTACCAGAAACCGATGAGAGGAGATCGCCCATTGCCAAAGTCTGAGCGCTTCTCGACACAAGGGTAGGACTTGGTTCCTCCTGTTTGTTGATATACCAAACTACAGACATGTTGTCTGTGTGGACTGCAATTGTCCCTACAGGAAGAAAGTCGTTGAGGGCTTGCAACGTTAAAAGCACTGCTCTCATCTCTAGGACATTTATGTGCAGGTGGTACTCGAACGGTTGCCACGTCCCATGAACCATCCTGCCCTGATAATGCCCCCACCCGATCAGGAGGCATCCGTGGTGACAGTGGCTACCGGGATGGGGGTACAAAGTGTCTGCCTTGGTGAATCTGGGGAGAAGTGTTCCACCAAGCAAGATGATTTTTGCAAATCTGTGTCACCAGAATTTGGTGACGCATTGGAAGTTGTTGGTAAGACCACTGAGTGAACAACATCCACTGAAGAAGGCGCATGTAGAAGCGAGCCAGGGGAAGAAGAGTAATGGCCGCAGCCATGAGACCTAATACCTTTAGAACCATTCTGGCCTGTACTTTCTTGTTGGCTAGAATGATCCTGACATGACTTTGAATGTCTGAAACTCTTTGGTCTGTAAGGGTAGCTGACATCCGAACAGTGTTTAAGTTTGCGCCTATGAAAGTAATAGACTGGCAGGGCAATAAATAGAAGTTATGTTCTTACCATAACGTTCCATGTTAGTTGTCTTCTTCTCGCCTTCTTCTTGCTGGATGGGTTCGGAGCCGACCTCGGCCGACTGCCACTCTAAAAGCTCGAGAGTTGGTTCCACCGGCTCGAGGCTCCCCTTATATCCCACAATGCTAGGCGTGAGTTACCTCAGATCTCGTTTGTAAGCTAACCCCAGCTTATAATAGTATCAGAATAACTATAAACAAAGTCCACCTCTAAACCCAGGGAGAAAGAAGGGTGACCTATATCCTCATCCAGGAAATATGCACAACAGCATATGCCTAATAAAAGAGGTGGTAGAAAGAGAGGTCACAATCACAACTCCTAGGTCTGTCCAGGCCAGGGGAAGGAGGGTGATTAAGAAGAAGGCGAGAAGAAGACAACTAACATGGAACGTTATGGTAAGAACATAACTTCTATATGTTAAGTTGTCTATCTCGCCTTCATTCTTGCTGGATGGGACCGCGTCCCTAGCACCTTGTCCCGGGTGGCCTAACGGAACAGACTCCTGAGAACAGTGGAACGAAAGTTAGCTCTATGCCTAGAAGCTAAATCCAACTTATAATGAGAAAAGGAATGGAATAGCCTTCGGAAATGATGGACTGTACCCATTTGTCTTGAGTCAGGGATAGCCAGGCTTCTGGGTACAGTGACAATCTTCCCCCGACTGCCTCCGAAGGTGGGCAGTCGGGCAACACCTCAGGGATGCTGAAAGGGCTTATCAGAGAAGGCTTCTCGATTGCCCTGGTTCTGCGAACCCCTGCCGAGGGTTATCGCCTACCATTGTTATTCCCGCCTCTGCCTCTGGCGGGAACCGACTTTGTCGCCAGGCGAAGTCCCTTGAGATTGTTTACGGAACCACATTTTCCCACTTTTCTGGCCTTTGGGGTAAGGCCTAGAAGGAGTAGAAAACGGACTCCTGACGGCAGAAAGAGTCTTGCCATCAGTCTCGCACCTTGTCAAGGTTTCTTTCACTTGAGGACCAAAGAGATGATCCATCGAATGGGGAATTAGTGAAAGACGTTTTAAAGGGGTCCGCAAAATTGCAAAGCCGCATCCAGGCATGCCTACGTAAGGCCACACCTGTCCCTGCGGCCCTGCTCGCCCATCAGCCGCATAAGAAAGGAGGCATGGAGGAGTTAGCTATGGAGTTCAGGGTAGCCAGCTGAGTGTTCATCTTATCTTGAAAACCCGCAGCTGTAGGATCCTTCAACATGTCACGCGCTTCTTTGATCAAGTCCCTTTGAAGACGAGTAAAATGGCATAGGTAGTTCAGCGAACGCATAGCAAATGTCGCTGACGAACATCCGCTTCCGCACCTGTCCATGGACCTAGATTCCTTGTTAGGTGGATGGACAGGTACTGAAGGATCAGCTAGTTCCTTCTTAGTGGCAGCAGCAACCACCATTGCATCCACAGATACTCCTTTTGTCAAGAACTGTTTGTCTGCTGGTGCGTTATGAATTTTGAGGGTCTCCTGGGAGTGGGGTCCAGTGAATCAGGAGCCGCCCATGCCTTTTTAGCTACCACCTGCATGAGGGGTCAAGGGAGACACCCTGGAGGTGGAAGGACGAGCCAACGCCTCAAGGTACACAGATTCATCCTCCAAGGGTTGAGGGCTGGCCAATTTCCCTCTGTTTGAGGATTTCTAGAATGTCTGCAAAAGAGACATCTTCAGAAGGGGAACGGGGGGAACCCTCGGAATCCTCTAAATCTGTGTCAGAGGTGACGGACTCAGGTGAGTCAATGTGTTTCCTCTTACACTTTCTCTCCGAGGGGCTCTTCTGCCAAATCAGGAGAGGCCTCGAAGAGGATGAGATCCCCACAGGGGGTTCCTGAGGAGCTGGCTCTCTGCGGTCCGGGATGAGGGAGTGAGTCGACTTGACCTGAGGCACCGTTGAGGGAGGGTCGGACGGAGCCGACTGTGGAGTAGAGCCAGGTTCTAACACACCGCATGACCTCGAACGCACCTGTCAGGCAGAGCCAGAGGTCCCCGCCCGAGAAGCTGAGAACCTCCCTCGGCACCGACAGTGATGGCTCCGAGGCCGATGTCGAGCCGAACTCACTAGCTCCCGAGAGGAAGAGCGGGTCGGACAAGGGTCCGATGCCACTCACCCCTCGGAGCCGACGAGGAAGTCCGCGCCAAGATTCTTCGAAGAAGAAATCGAGCCGACGACGGAGCCGAAGACATCTGTATCGGCTCCGCTACCACAGTCTCGGTTCCGGCGCCCGGCCCGAGCTCAACGGAGTCGGAGGAGGAGCATATTGATGGACAGGGCAGGCATCGACTGATGAGTCGGGCTCTGAAGCATTTGGGCCAGTGCCTCGGACTTAAGAAGTCGACTCACTACCTCTGAAGGTCATGGTCCGACAGCCTCGATGACCTAGAGGAGGAGATTTATGGCTCCGTTCAGACAGCAGAGGAGATGCTGGAGCCGAATGAACGGAGCCAAGGGATGGTGACCTAGATCTCTTCCTAGATGTCGGCTCCAAGGTCCGTCGGAGCCGACAAGGGAATTTAATACCTCGGCTCCAGCCGGCCGAGGGAACCACAGAAACTGTGGATTGAGACTCATCGGCTCCAGCCGAGCCGATGAAGACGGAGGTTTAGTAGTTTTAGGTCTCGGCTCAGTAGCTGGAGCCGAGGACCCAGCAACCTTGGAGGGCTTCCAAGAGACAGTAAGGAGTCCTCAGATTTGAGTAAACCTCTTAAAATCAATTTGTTTTCTTTCCTGCAGGACCCTGGGACTGAAGCCATGGCAAACAGCACAGGAGTCCTGCAGGTGCAAAGGTCCCAGGTAGACACAAGAAGTGTGACCGGCTGACAGAGACATTTTCTGACAGCATGCATCGCACTTCTTGAAGCCTGAGACCTTTGTGTCCTTAGACATTTTATAAAGTGTAATCACACACACACACAGTCAAACACCCTGATTACACCTTACCTTATTTTAAACTCAAAAATAAAACTACTAACAAGGTTTTAAATTAAGAGACACAGCACACACTCACTAGGGAATGGGAAGAAGGCCTGAAGGCCGAGGGAAGAACTTATAAGTTCTTGAGAAAACGGATTTTAAGAGAAATGGAGAAAATTCCACTAAACTAAGGGAAACAAGTATTAGAATTAAAACTAAAGGGGTTTAAGTACACTAACTTTACTTGAAAGTCACTTACCAAGAAGCCGGTAGAAAACCAACACCTCGATCGCTGTAGCGGCAAACGAGATCTGAGGTAACTCACGCCTAGCATTGTGGGATATAAGGGGAGCCTCGAGCCGGTGGAACCAACTCTCGAGCTTTTAGAGTGGCCGAGTCGGAGCCGAGGTCGGCTCCGAACCCATCCAGCAAGAATGAAGGCGAGATAGACAACTTAACATGGATGACTTTTCGAAGTTGATCGAGATGCCCAAAAGAGAACAAAGATTTATTGTGTAATCCCTGGCTTGAACAAGCTGATGCCTGGTGGTGGCTGACAGGAGCCAGTCGTCGAGATACGGAAACACCTGGAATCCTTGACGTCTCAGGTGAGCCGTGACCACTGCCATGCATTTGGTGAACACTCTGGGGGCTGTGGTGAGACCAAAGGGCAGGGCTCTGAACTGGAAATGACTGGACCCCAGCCGAAAGCGGAGAAATCTTCTGGAGCGTCTGTGAATTTTTATGTGATAGTACGCATCCTGAAGATATATTGAGCACATCCAGTTGTCCTTCTGCAAGAAGGGCAGAATCGACTGAAGAGTGACCATTCAGAATCTTGTCTTCCTCACAGACTTGTTGAGTCTGCTGAGATCCAATATTGGTCTCCAGTCTCCGCCTTTTGGGGACCAAAAGAACCTTGAGTAGATTCCGGCTCTGAATGGGCTGTTGTAACTGGGTGAATGGCTGTTTGTTGCAGTAGTTTTAAGAGTTCTAACTCTGCAATTTCCCTTAGACCGGTGGTACATCTGGAAGGGAATTTGAGGGATAGAAAGGACTTTCCTCGAAAGGAATTTTGTAACCCTCGGATATGATCGACTGTACCCATCTGTCTTGAGTGAGAGAACGCCAGGCTTCTGGGTACAGCGATAGTCTTCCGACTGCCTCCAAGGAGGGACAGCCGGGCAACATCTCAGGGATGCTGAAAGGGCTTGTCAGAGAGACTCTCTGTTTCCCTGATTTTGTGGACCCCTCTGCCTCTAGAGTGGCGCCTGTTGTTGTTACCCCTCTGCCTCTAGGGGTAAACTGACCACGTGAATCCGGCGTGACTCCTTGGGATTTATGAACCACATTTTGCCACCCTTCTGTCCTTTGGGATAAGGTCTAGAAGGGGTGGAAAACGGACTCCTCACGGCAGAAAGAGTTTTGCCGTCCTGCTCACACCTGGTCAACGCTTCCTTCACTTGAGGGCCAAACAAAGCTGACCCATCAAAGGGAGAGTTTGTGAAGGACTTAAAGGGATCTGCAATTACATAGCCGCATCCAGGCTTGGCGCCTAAGAGCCACACCTGTGGCCTACTAAGCTCCATCAGCAGCATATGATATCAGCCGCATGGAGGAGTTTGCAATGGAGTTAAGGGTTCCTAGCTGCGAAGCAATTTTTCCTGAGCCCCAGCTGTAGGATCCTGCACAACTTCACCTAGCTCCTAGGATATCCCTTTGGAGTCTGGTGAAGTGACAAAGGTAGTTCAGCGAACGATAGCAAAGGTCGCTGAAGAAAACATCCGCTACCATATCTATCCATGGTCCTAGAGTCCTTATTAGGAGGATGGACAGGCACGAAGGATCTGCAAGTTCCTTCTTGGTGGCAGCCGCCACCACCATGGCATCAGCGGGACACCTTTTGTAAGGAATTGCTTGTCCGGGGCAGTAATAAATTTAGAAGGCCTCCTAGGGACAGGCTCTACAGAGTCAGGAGCCCACGCCTCGAGCAATAACCCGCATAAGGGGGTCGAAGGCGGAGACACCCAGGAGGTGGAGGGCCGAGATCCAAACGCCCAGGTATACTGACTCATCCTCAGAGGGATTATTGGTGGGCCAGTTTCCCTCTGTCTAAGGAGTTCTAGGATGTCTGAGAAGGAGACATCCTCAGAGGGGATCTTGGGATCCCTCTGACTCATCTAAGTCAGTATCTGAAGTGATAGACTGGGGAGTCTACGTGTTTCCTCTTACATGTCCTCTTCAGCGGAGGATCCCCGACAAATCAGGAGAATCCTCGAAGAGGGGATATTCCCAGTGGGGAAACCTGAGGCGGAGGATCTCTGGGTCCTGGAGCAAGAGAAGTGGCAGAGATGTCAACAGGCACCATAGAGGAGGAGCTAAGGGAACAGACTGCTGGCTGAGACCAGTGGCCAGCACACTTTCATCACCTCGGGCCCCTCCCAGGAAGGTCCGAGAGAACCCGGCAAGAACTAGGAACTCCAGGACCCACCGAAAGGAGGGCTCCGAGGCAGATGTCGGAGCCGAGCTCACCAAGGCGAGGCTCCAAGGGAAGAGCGGCTCGGACAAGGGTCCGATGCCACTCACCCTCGGAGGAGACCAGGAAGCCCGCCACCAATCCCTCTAAGGAAGGTCTCAAGAGGAGATAAGAGTAGAGGCTGAAGGAGCAGAAGGGTATCTGTCCTCAGCCATAGCAGAAACTATTCCCGAAGACTCCAACTCCAAACTCTGAGGTAGAGTCAAGGAGGAACTGCAATGGGGTGTGGACTAATAGTCGCCTGATGAGACGGACTATGTAGCATTTGGGCCAGTGCCTGTGACTTTAGTAATCTACTGACCACTCTCCAAATCATGGTCAGAAAGCCTGGATGACCTTGAAGATCGGCTCGATGGCTCCGCCCGAGAGGAGAGGCGGCCGAGCCGAAGTATCGGCTCCAAGGAAGGGACCTAGACCTCTTCCTCGAAGGAACCATCAGAGCCGATGATACCACTGAAACTGTCGGAGCCGACAACTTATCGGCACTGACAGGTAAGCTGCATCGGCTCCAGCCGGAGCCGATACGGCCATAATGTAAGGGTGTCGGAGCCGACCGATGCCTGGGCCACATGGTGGTCGGAACCGATCGGAGCCGACACCAAGTGGTCGAACAGAGTCGGCACCGATAGCCACCGGTGCCGGTTTAGGTAACCAGAATCGGCTCCAGCCGAGCGATCTCGACTCTAAATGAGTCGAGCAGAGGCCACAGGCTTGGACACAGAAGCCTGGGCCTTGGAAGACTTAGAAGTCTTAGATGGGCCGACTTAGCCGGAGAGCCCGGCTTAAGAAGGCCCCTCAAAATCAATTTATTTTTCCTGCAGGACTCTCTGGCTAAAAGAATGACATATAGCACAGGAGTCCTGCAGGTGAAGAGGCCCCCAGGTAAGGCAAGAAGTGTGACCGTCTGTCAGACATCTTCTGACAGCACGAGTCACACTTCTTAAAGCCTGAGACCCTTTCTTTAGACATGGTGATAAAACACACACACACAACACCAGTCCAAGAAATTAAATTAAATTTACCAAAGGGTATCAATAATAGACACACACACACACCCTAACAGGGGGGGAATGGGATGAGTGAAAGTCTGACTAAAAGTTATGAGGAGACAGGGAAATTTTCTGTCAGAAAGGGATTAAAACTAAGTTAAAACTAATAATTTTAAGGTTTTTGTAAAAAGGGGCTAAAATAGTAAAGTAACAATTCACTTACCAGGAGCTGGTAAAAGGAGGACCTCATCAGCGAAGCGGCAAACGAGATCTGGGTACTTACCGCCTTGCATCATGGGATATGGGGCTGCCTCGAGCTGGTAAAAGTGACTCTCGAGCTTAGCAAGTGCCGAGTCGGAGCCGAGGATAGGCTCCGAACCCATCAAGCAAGAATGAAGGCGAGATTGACAACTTAACATTAACCTTTTCCAAATCTTTTGTTAATTTGATCTTGTTGTCCGCTTGTATCAGGCAGTCGTCCAGGTATGGATAAATTTGAATTCCCTGAAGCCTGCAATGAGCAATTACTGATGCCAGGCATTTCGTGAATACTCTGAGCGCAGTAGATAAGCCAAAGGGCAATGCTGAGAATTGATAATGCTCTGATCCTGCAAGAAATCTGAGGTATCTTCTGCAATCTGGTCGTATAGAGACGTGCAGGTATGCCTCCTTGAGATCTAGAGTCACCAGCCAAGACTCCTTGCCCAGCAGGGGGAGAAGTTGCTGTAGGGTCAGCATTTTGAATTTTGGAACAATGAGATATGTGTTCAGAGCGGACAGGTCGAGAATAGGTCTCCATTGGTTTCTTTTCTTGGCACCAGGAAAAGACTAGAATAAAATCCTTGGCCTTGTACCATAGACGCAACCCTATCTATAGCTCTCATCCTTAGTAAGTGGTTGATTTGTCCTAGAGCTGCTTGTTTTTGGTTTGGTGGTAGGTTTGGCATTCCTCTCTTCCTTGGTAGAGTATGGAAGTGAAACCTGTAACCTTTGTCTATTGTCTGTAAAATCCATTTGTCTCCTGTAATGTAATGCCAGTTTACTGAAAATAAGGCTAGCTTTCCGCCTAAGGGTGCTTCCAGTTGTTCCCTGATAGGCGGTATCAGAGCCAAGTCACTGTGACTGTCCTGTGGAAGTGGTAGTAGCTGGATCTGTGGCAGTACTTCTCTGGTTGTTAGGCTGCCACTGATGTCCCCTGTAGGCACCTCTGGATTGACCTCTACCTCTTGGGCGCCTATTTCTGCCTCTCTGTGCTCTGGTGGTGTCTGGAAAGGACCAATTCTCAAGGCCAATTTCTACTAAACCTCGGAGGCTGGACCTGTAAGAAATCCTTGACTGTTTGGACAGATTTTGCTTTTTCTTCCACCTTCTTTAACACTTGCTGTGCAGGGGAGCCAAACAAACTGGGTTTCTCCATGGGAGCATCTAGGAGCTTTGACTTTACATGGTCTGGTAAGGATTGCTCTTTTAACCATGCATGCCTTCTGATCACTGTACCAGTCATAGCTGATCTAAAGGAAGCCTCCAGTGCATCATAGCCACATTTTAAGGAATGATTACTGACCTACTGAGTGTTATGTACCAAATCCTGAAGGGACTTACGGTCTATAGGTTCAGGAGAGGATAGTTTTTTATTTAGCTGATCTAACAAAAATTCCTGATACTGAATCATGTGGAATTGACAGTTTAAGGCCCTAGCCGAAAGAGTAGCAGAAGTATAAACTTTTTTACCCCATCTCTAATGCTCTAGATTCTCTTTCAGAGGGGAGGGGGTTTTGGCAGAGGCAGTTGCTACAGCTTTGGGGCCCTGTGAAATAGTTTCAGGATCTGCAATAGGAGCCTTATACAAGTGATAATGTGTGTCCGGGACCCTGTAGTATCTGTCGGGCTTAGCAGGGCCGGGGAAAGAGAGTCAGGGCAGTACAAGCATCATTAAATGCATCATCCACAACTGTTAGTACTGGAGGAATGGCTAAAGGCCTATGCTGTGGCAAATGTAAAAAGGTCCTTAGCCTTTTCCTAGAATCTGAAAAATCCTGGCCCTGCCATTGAAATTGCTCTCTCATAGCATGCAAGGTTTCCCCAAAAGAAAATTCCTCAGGAGGAGAGGCAGAAGGAATGGAGTCTTCTGCGTCAGAGTCCTCATATGGAGAATAAGGGCCTTCTGGAGGATTTGAGTTTTCTGAATCATCAGAGGAATAATCTGTAGAAACTGGCTCAGGGGGCTCTGCTCTAGGCCTCTTCTCGGGAGGGGGATGAGAGGCCCTGTCAGGGTGAGGTTGGGATCCCCTGATCAAAGAAATGAGATCCTCTGCCAGGCTGAGCATTTGGGAACTAGAGCTAGGCCTGTGTGAGGGGGTTTTAGCAGGCAAGGCCTTAGAAGATTTAGCTGCTTTAGCCCTAGAAAAAGCCTTGATAGACATGGATGCAGGGGGCCTAGCAGCTCCACGTGCAGGAGTAGATATGTCTAAAGGAATAGTATCTGAAAAATCCAGGGTGCCTGCTACAGCAGGAGAAATTTCAGTAGCAGATTCAGCCATGCTGTGAGGTCTCGCTGTCGGAGGTATGCCGAAGGAAGAACCGAGGACTCGGTTTCAGCCGAAACCGAGACACCGCGTTGGCTTAACCGTGGTTTCGTCGAAACCGCAGACAGCGAGTGTCGGTCCTTTTCCTTACGCTTTTTAGCTAATTGTGAAGTCGGAGGGTCCGACGGCATTTTGTAAGCAAAAGCGGGACCAAAAACTCCTCCATAAACTCCGACCGACATCTAAGTGTCCGCCGGTTGAAGGAAGCACAGGCTAGACAAGCTGCTACGCCGTGGTCTGGGCCTAAGCAAGGAAGGCAGTAAGAGTGGAAATCCTTATGAGGTATTTGTTTCACAAGTTAAACAATTATTTACTTTTTCTGACATCGGCTGAGGTAAGAAAGAGTCTCAACGGGTACTTAGCTTTAGAAGTCTTCGTAGTAGAAATCTCTGGATCTGACCGACCGCACTTGCGAACAGCTTCTGCTTCGGGCACCGCGGCAAGAAAGACTGAGGAAATGGCGCCGCTGATGCCTTTATACCCAATTAACAGCAGCTATGACGCCGGGTGAAGTGCGACATCAGCCGAGGCCAGACCCAGACTTTGGAATCCGGCCGATCAAGGGCTGCCTGAGGCAGGACAACCCATATGTTAGGACTGCAGATGCATCCTTGAAGGACATCATGATGAAGTGCTTGCAACACCAGTAGCACCGCTCTCATTTCCAGGATATTGATGTGTAAGTGCATTTCGTGAGCCTGCCACGTACCTTGGACAGACCTGTCCAGATAATGCCCCCCCCCCCCTAATCTGGGAGGCGTCCGTGGTCACCGTGGCGACCGGAGGCTGAAGGGCAAAAGGTCGCCCCTGGTCCAGGTTGGACCGAAACAGCCACCAACGTAGGTCCTGACGGCAAATTTCCGTAATCTGGACCAAATGGTTCAAGGGGAGATCCTGAAAGGACCATTGAACCGACAGTAGCCATTGCAGCACCCGCATGTGAAGCCTGGCTAAGGGGACTAGTAGAATAGTCGAGGCCATTGTGCCCAATAACTGCAGAATCAGTCTGGCCTGAACTCGTGATCTGGGTAACAAGGCTTGAACCTGAGACTGCAGGACCTGTATCCTTTCCACCGGCAAGAATGCACGCATTCTTCTTGTGTCTAACTCTGCGCCTATAAAGGTAATACGCTGAGATGGCTGCAGCACAGATTTTTCCCAATTGAACGTGATTCCTAGTGAATGACCCAAACTGATTGTGGTCATAAGCGCTCGAACTAATAGATGCTTGGTGGTGGCAGTAAGGAGCCAGTCGTCTAGATAGGGAAACACTTGGAATCCTAGACTTCTCAAGTGAGCTGTCACTACTGCCAGACACTTGGTGAACACCCTGGGGGCTGTGGTGAGACCAAAGGGCAGTGCTCGGAACTGGAAATGACTGGTTCCCAGGCGGAAGCGTAAGTGACTCCTGGACTCTTGACTTATCAGGATGTGATAGTAAGCGTCCTTGAGATCTATGGAGCATATCCAGACATCCTTCTCCAATAACGGAAGAATGGACTGAAGGGTGACCATTCGGAATTTGGATTTTTTTACAAAGCGATTCAATGATTTGAGGTCCAAAATGGGCCTTAAGTCCCCTGTGTTTTTTGGCACCAAAAATAGTCTTGAGTAAGTTCCTGATCCGATCTGGTCGGCGGGGACAGGCTGGATGACTCCTTTTCTTAGCAGCTTTGAGACCTCGATCGCTGCTTCATCCCGCTGACTGCGTGGCACATCCGGGATTTTGCTGATAGGAAGAGGGGATTTTGTGAAAGGGATGAGATAGCCTCCGGTTATGGTTCGGAGCACCCACTGATCCTTGGTGATAGATTCCCAAGCCTGTGGGTGTTCCAAGCGACTCGACTGGCTCCGGAGATGCGCAGTCGGGCCACGTCTCAGGGACGGGGAGAGTGTAGGATGGACCACGAAAGGAATCGCGGTCTCCAGAGTTGAAGGGGCCCCTGCCGCCTCTGGGGCGACATCTTCCTGAATCCCCCCCCCCCCGCCTCTAGAGGGGGGATCACTCGGTGGAGTAGGGAAAGACCTTTGAGATTTTCTGAACCACATTTTCCCTCCTCTGGGCCTTGGAGTAAGGTCTAGAGGGAGCGGAAAAACGGGCCCCCACGGCAGTCAAGGTCTTGCCCTCCTGCTCGCATCGAGTCAGTTTGTCCTTCACCTTGGGACCAAACAGGGAGGACCCATCAAAGGGAGCGTCGGTGAAGGAAGACTTAAAGGCCTCCAAAGGGACACAGCGTAACCAGGCGGTTCTAAGAGCCACGCCTGTTCCCACTGCTCTACTAGCCCCTTCGGCCGCATATGAAATGAGCCTCATGGACGAGTTGACTATCAAGATAGGGTAGTCATCTGGGCGCCAACAGTTTGGGCTAACGCCTCAGGAAGATTACCCATAAGAGACTCACCTAACTCTTTGAGGAGGTCTCTTTGGAGCCTGGTAAATGACAAAGATAATTCAGCGTGGGGTAAAGGCCGCTGAAGAAAGTACGCCTGCATTCCTATCCATGCTCCTGGAATCCTTATTAGGAGGGTGAATAGATGTTGAAGCCTCTGCCACGTCCTGCTGAGTGGCAGATGCCACCACCATCGCATCTACTGCAACACCTTTAGTCAAAAATTCCTTTTCAGGAGGGGCTGAAAGAAACTTGTTAGGCCTGGCAGGCACCGGTTCCACAGAGTCAGGGTGCTCCCACACCCTTTGAAAAACTAAATCTAGTAATTCATCGAAGGGTGGAGACACCCAGGAGGCGGAGGGCTGGGCCCCAAAAGCCTTGAGGAAGACTGACTCCTCTGCGGAAGGGGTTTTGGACTGCCAATCGCCTCTCTGTCTCAAGATCTCTAGGATATCTGAGAATGAGACGTCATCCGAGGATTGAGTCCACATATGGAGAATAAGGGCCTTCTGGAGGATTTGAGTTTTCTGAATCATCAGAGGAATAATCTGTAGAAACTGGCTCAGGTGGCTCTGCTCTAGGCCTCTTCTCGGGAGGGGGATGAGAGGCCCTGTCAGGGTGAGGTTGGGATCCCCTGATCAAAGAAATGAGATCCTCTGCCAGGCTGAGCATTTGGGAACTAGAGCTAGGCCTGTGTGAGGGGGTTTTAGCAGGCAAGGCCTTAGAAGATTTAGCTGCTTTAGCCCTAGAAAAAGCCTTGATAGACATGGATGCAGGGGGCCTTAGCAGCTCCACGTGCAGGAGTAGATATGTCTAAAGGAATAGTATCTGATAAATCCTGGGTGCCTGCTACAGCAGGAGAAATTTCAGTAGCAGATTCAGCCATGCTGTGTGAGGTCTCGGCTGTCGGAGGTATGCTTTCGGCCGAAGGAAGAACCGAGGACTCGGTTTCAGCCGAAACCGAGACACTTGCGGTTGGCTTAACCGTGGTTTCGGTCGAAACCGCAGACAGCGAGTGTCGGTCCTTTTCCTTACGCTTTTTAGCTAATTGTGAAGTCGGAGGGTCCGACGGCATTTTGTAAGCAAAAGCGGGACCAAAAAACTCCTCCGCAAACTCCGACCGACATCTAAGTGTCCGTCGGTTGAAGGAAGCACAGGCTAGACAAGCTGCTACGTCGTGGTCTGGGCCTAAGCAAGGAAGGCAGTAAGAGTGGAAATCCTTATGAGGTATTTGTTTCCCACAAGTTAAACAATTATTTACTTTTTCTGACATCGGCTGAGGCAAGAAAGAGTCCCCAACGGGGTACTTAGCTTTTTAGAAGTCTTCGGTAGTAGAAATCTCTGGATCTGCCCGACCGGCACTTGCGAACAGCTTCTGCTTCGGGCACCGCGCGGCAAGAAAGACTGAGCCTTTATACCCAATTAACAGCAGCTATGACGTCGGGTGAAGTGCGACATCAGCCGAGGCCAGACCCAGACTTTGGAATCCGGCTGACCGAAGGGCTGCCTGAGGCAGGACAACCCATATGTTAGGACTGCAGATGCATCCTTGAAGGACATCATGATGAAGTGCTTGCAACACCAGTAGCACCGCTCTCATTTCCAGGATATTGATGTGTAAGTGCATTTCGTGAGCCTGCCACGTACCTTGGACAGACCTGTCCAGATAATGCCCCCCCCCCCTATCTGGGAGGCGTCCGTGGTCACCGTGGCGACCGGAGGCTGAAGGGCAAAAGGTCGCCCCTGGTCCAGGTTGGACCGAAACAGCCACCAATGTAGGTCCTGACGGCAAATTTCCGTAATCTGGACCAAATGGTTCAAGGGGAGATCCTGAAAGGACCATTGAACCGACAGTAGCCATTGCAGCACCCGCATGTGAAGCCTGGCTAAGGGGACTAGTAGAATAGTCGAGGCCATTGTGCCCAATAACTGCAGAATCAGTCTGGCCTGAACTCGTGATCTGGGTAACAAGGCTTGAACCTGAGACTGCAGGACCTGTATCCTTTCCACCGGCAAGAATGCACGCATTCTTCTTGTGTCTAACTCTGCGCCTATAAAGGTAATACGCTGAGATGGCTGCAGCACAGATTTTTCCCAATTGAACGTGATTCCTAATGAATGACCCAAACTGATTGTGGTCATAAGCGCTCGAACTAATAGATGCTTGGTGGTGGCAGTAAGGAGCCAGTCGTCTAGATAGGGAAACACTTGGAATCCTAGACTTCTCAAGTGAGCTGTCACTACTGCCAGACACTTGGTGAACACCCTGGGGGCTGTGGTGAGACCAAAGGGCAGTGCTCGAACTGGAAATGACTGGTTCCCAGGCGGAAGCGTAAGTGACTCCTGGACTCTTGACTTATCAGGATGTGATAGTAAGCGTCCTTGAGATCTATGGAGCATATCCAGACATCCTTCTCCAATAACGGAAGAATGGACTGAAGGGTGACCATTCGGAATTTGGATTTTTTTACAAAGCGATTCAATGATTTGAGGTCCAAAATGGGCCTTAAGTCCCCTGTGATTTTTGGCACCAAAAATAGTCTTGAGTAAGTTCCTGATCCGATCTGGTCGGCGGGGACAGGCTGGATGACTCCTTTTCTTAGCAGCTTTGAGACCTCGACCGCTGCTTGATCCCACTGACTGGGTGGCACATCCGGGATTTTGCTGATAGGAAGATGGGATTTTGTGAAAGGGATGAGATAGCCTCCGGTTATGGTTCGGAGCACCCACTGATCCTTGGTGATAGATTCCCAAGCCTGTGGGTGTTCCGCAAAGCGACCCCCGACTGGCTCCGGAGATGCGCAGTCGGGCCACGTCTCAGGGACGGGGAGAGTGTAGGATGGACCACGAAAGGAATCGCGGTCTCCAGAGTTGAAGGGGCCCCTGCCGCCTCTGGGGCGACATCTTCCTGAATTCCCCCCCCCCCCCGCCTCTAGAGGGGGGATCACTCGGTGGAGTAGGGAAAGACCTTTGAGATTTTCTGAACCACATTTTCCCTCCTCTCTGGGCCTTGGGGTAAGGTCTAGAGGGAGCGGAAAAACGGGCCCCCACGGCAGTCAAGGTCTTGCCCTCCTGCTCGCATCGAGTCAGTTTGTCCTTCACCTTGGGACCAAACAGGGAGGACCCATCAAAGGGAGCGTCGGTGAAGGAAGACTTAAAGGCCTCCGCAAAGGGACACAAGCGTAACCAGGCGTGTCTTCTAAGAGCCACGCCTGTTCCCACTGCTCTACTAGCCCCTTCGGCCGCATATGAAATGAGCCTCATGGACGAGTTGACTATCGAAGATAGGGTAGTCATCTGGGCGCCAACAGTTTGGGCTAACGCCTCAGGAAGATTACCCATAAGAGACTCACCTAACTCTTTGAGGAGGTCTCTTTGGAGCCTGGTAAAATGACAAAGATAATTCAGCGACCGTAGGGTAAAGGCCGCTGAAGAAAGGGTACGCTTCCCGTACCTATCCATGCTCCTGGAATCCTTATTAGGAGGGTGAATAGATGTTGAAGCCTCTGCCACGTCCTGCTGAGTGGCAGATGCCACCACCATCGCATCTACTGCAACACCTTTAGTCAAAAATTCCTTTTCAGGAGGGGCTGAAAGAAACTTGTTAGGCCTGGCAGGAACCGGTTCCACAGAGTCAGGGTGCTCCCACACCCTTTGAAAAACTAAATCTAGTAATTCATCGAAGGGTGGAGACACCCAGGAGGTGGAGGGCTGGGCCCCAAAAGCCTTGAGGAAGACTGACTCCTCTGCGGAAGGGGTTTTGGACTGCCAATCGCCTCTCTGTCTCAAGATCTCTAGGATATCTGAGAATGAGACGTCATCCGAGGACGATTTAGGGGACCCCTCCGCATCATTGAGGTCAGTATCTGATGTGATAGACTCATCCTGGGAGTCGATGTGCTTCCTCTTGCACAATTTTTTTTCTTGGAGGTTCATCTGAAGCGGATTCAGAAGGACCCCCCGGGAGAAGGGAACCCCCCAAGGGGGTATCCTCAGGCTCTGGGGCCCCGCTGTCGTGGGGATGAAGCACACCAGAAGCACCAGTTCCCAAGTCTAGGGACGGTGAGGTAGAGACTTGCTGAGCTGGCAAGGACATGGCCAGCGCACTCCTCATGGCCTCAAAAGCAGGACCTCCAGACTCTACAGAGGACACCGGCTGAGAGACCACGACGGTACCGGGAATCCCTGCGGCCCGCCCGAGGGGAGACTAGGCACCGAAGCAACCAGTTCCAAAGTGTTCCCCTCGGCCCCGATCGAGGAAGTCCCGGTACCGAACCCTGACGCTGAGGACAGGTTAGGAATGATGGTCGGAACAGAGTGGCTCCGAGGGAGTCTCGGTTCCGACTGGACAACTCCGCTCCACCATCACCGACTCCAACGGCTCCGAGGAGGTCGGAGGAGGAATTGGATGTGTCGAAGTGGGGACCGGCTCCGGAGCTGAGTGGGCTGGAGCCGAGACCATTTTTGCAAAAACCGGGGACTGGAAAAGTCTCTGGATAACTCTGTCCAAATCTGAGTCAGACAACCTGGAGGATTTGGAGGAAATAGATGGGGGCCGAGACGACTTCTCTCTCGGCTCCGATAGACCAGGAGACCGGCTCCGAAACGGCTCCAACACTATCGGCACCGGATCCGGAACCGTATGTATAAGTATCGGCGCCGAAGGGGACTTTGGGGCCGAGGGGGGAGAGTCTGAGCTGCACACCTCCAACGGCTCCGAGACCAAAGGAGCCGAAGCAGATGATTCGCCTCTTGATCCCCCAACCTGCGGCTCCGACACCAATGGAGTCGAGGAAAGAGGTATCGAGGCAGACCCTTCCACCCGAGGCTCCGAAGCCATTGGAGCCGAGGAAGAAGAGGTCGACCTATGCTTCTTGGAAGTCGGTTCCGACGGACTGGTCGGAGCCGACGACCTTTTCTTTTTAGAAGCTGGAGAAGAAGGAGAAGTCAAAGCTTCCTCAAAGGAGGGCTTAATAAGGCCCTTAAGGATCAATTTATTTTTACGTTCTTGAAGGTACCTAGAGGAAAAAGCATGACAAACACTACATGTTTCCTGCAAATGTTTCGGTCCCAAACAATATACACAAAACAGCATGGCTATCAGTAAAAGACATTTTGTAGTTGCACTTGGTGCACTTTTTAAACCCAGACTTTTGCTCTAGACATCCTTCACACCACTATCTTTTAACCACAAAAAATAACCTTAAAGTAGGGCTCGAGCCCTTGACTCAAAAAAGTACAGTTTTGTACCTACCATAAATGTAGATGTCCGAACAGGATAGCATCTGCAGTCCTTACAAATGGGTTGTCCTGTCGTCAGGCAGCCCTTCGGTCGGCCGGATTCCAAAGTCTGGGTCTGGCCTCGGCTGGTGTCGCACTTCACCCGACGTCATCTCTGCTGGTCTTCGGGTATAAAGGCATCAGCCGACGCCATTTTCCTCAGTGTTTCTTGCCCCAGATGCCAGTTGCCCTCTTGGATAGCTAAATTTTTGGGTAAATGCCAATGTTTCCAAAAAAAGTAGAAGGCAAACACAAAAAATAAGCATGTATGTACATATATACAAACAAATACACCATAAGAGATCCCCCCCAGCTAGCTATTAGGTGGGCAAATACCCTAGGAGTACCACAGAGGGGAAGGAGGGTGGGTAATCCTGACTGCAGATGCTATCCTGTTCGGACATCTACATTTATGGTAGGTACAAAACTGTACTATGTCCTTCAAGGATGCATCTGCAGTCCTTACAAATGGGTAGAATACCATAGCCAAACTAGGGGAGGAGGAAGAAGAATTATGGTGTAGTTAGGATCCCTTGCAAAACAGCAGTGGCAAACCCTGCTCAGGATCTAGAGTATAGAGGTAAGTTATAATGCTTGGCAAATGTATGCACGGAGGTCCAAGTAGCAGCCTCAATAATGTCCTTGGTAGCCACTCCTCGTAAGAAAGCTGTGGTAGTGGCTGTAGCCCTTGTAGAATGAGGTCTTATGTTCTGTGGAATTGGCTTTCCATGGTAGGAGTAACAGAATCTTATGCAATTTCCTATCCACTTGGAGATTGTCTGTTTGGAAATTGCTTTTCCTTCCCTTCCTGTTGCATAAGCTACTAGAAGCTGGTCAGTTTTTCTATTGCCCTTGGTTCTGTCCAGGTAGTAGCGAACTGTCTATGTACATCCAATGTATGCAGCAGTCTTTCCCCTGTTCTGTGGATTGGGAAAGAAGGTAGGTAGGTGGATTGCCTGGTTTAGAGACACTATGGATACCACCTTAGGCATAAATGTAGGATTAGTTCTCATGGACACTCTATCTTGATGGAAGATTAGGAATGGTTGTACTGCCATTAAAGCCTGTAGTTCCGAAACCCTTCTTGCTGAAGTAATTGCCAGTAGGAAAGCAGTTTTCCAGGATAGGTGTTGAAGATCTGCTGTTGCTGCTGGTTCGAATGGAGGGAGTGTCAATTTTTCTAGCACAAAGTTCAAGTCCCATGCTGGTAATGGTGGTTTCCTAGGAGGTTTTACATTCTTAATTCCTCTCAGGAACTGCCTGAGTAGAGGATGTGAGAAGACAGGGGGATCATAGCTGTATTCTGCAGAAATAGCTGATGCATGTATCTTGATGGAGGAATAGGACAGGCCTGTATGGAGAAGCACTGCCAAGTACTCCAGGATGTTGGCAATATCTACCTTTGACACATCTTTCCCTCTTTCAGTACTCCAAATGACAAACCTTTTCCATTTTCCTGCATAGTTCCTTCTTGTTGAAGGTCTGCGGGCCTCAAGGATAATGTCTTTAACCCTTTGGGATAAATCTGGGTTAGTTGCTCTTATGTAATGTTCCAGGCAGTCAGTTGCAGAGTTTTCAGGTTTGGATGCAGGATGTTGTAGTCGCTCTGAGTTAACATCAAAGGAATCAGGGCAGTGTCCACGTTTCCCCCCGAGACATGCTCCTCAGCAATGGATACCAATGTTGTCTTGGCCAATTTGGAGCTATCAGAATTATCCTTGGACGTTCCTCTGATTTTCAGTAGTACCTTGTGCATCAAAGGAAGAGGTGGAAATGCATATGCTGTCAGGCCTTTCCAATTGAAGGATAGAGAGTCCACCTTCCAAGCAAGTGGGTGGTATGTCCTTGTGCAGAATTTCTTGAGCTGGTGATTGAGTGGGGATGTGAATAGGTCTATTTGTGGTATTCCCCATTTCTTTGTGATGGCCTTGAAGATGTCCGGGTGTAGCATCCATTCGTGAGCATCCGAGGTAGTTCTGCTTAACATGTCTGCTAGGATGTTTTCTTTTCCCGGTACAAATGTTGCCTGTAATTGAATGTTGTAGCTCAGAGCCATATTCCATAGGTCCAGAGCCATTCGGCATAGGGGGTATGAATGAGTGCCTCCCTGTTTGTTGATGTACCACATGACTGTGGTGTTGTCTGTCCTTATCATCAATTGGCCTTCTTTGAGGAATGGTCTGAAATTCTGGATTGCTAGTTTTACTGCCAGCATTTCTTTTTGATTTATGTGCAGGTGCAGCTGATCTGGGGTCCATAAGCCTTGAATGCACTTGTCCAGCATGTGGGCCCCCCAACCGAGGTCTGAGGTGTCCGTTGTGATGGTTTGGCTTGTTTGAATGTTGTGGAAGGACAAACCTGGGTTTGACTGGCATGCCTGAGCCCACCATAGGAACTCTTCTTTCAGGCATGGGATCAGTGGTATTTCGGTTTCTAAGCTGTGCTTGTGTTGAGACCATAAATTCTTTAGGTACCACTGTAGTTTTCTCATATGCAGTCTGGCATGGGGGACCAAGATTATGCAGGATGCCATGAAGCCCAAGGCCTGCAGTACTTTCCTTGCTGTTAGTTTGTTCTGCTTTGTTAATGCCAAGAAGTAAAGAGGAAGTTGTTCTTGTTTTTCTGCAGTTAGGAATGCCATCTGTTTTACTGTGTCCAATTCTGCACCCAAGAATGTTCTTGTTTGGGATGGTATCAATCTTGACTTTTTTAAATTGACTGGGTATCCCAGGGCTTGTAGTAAGCAAATGACTCTTTGTAAGTCTTGTGTCAGCTTGCTTTTGTTGTCCGCTTGTATCAGGCAGTCGTCCAGGTATGGATAAATTTGGATTCCCTGAAGCCTGCAATGAGCGATTACTGATGCCAGGCATTTCGTGAACACTCTGGGCGCAGTAGATAAGCCAAAGGGCAATGCTGAGAATTGATAATGCTCTGATCCTGCAAGAAATCTGAGGTATCTTCTGCAAATTGGTCGTATGGGGACGTGCAGGTATGCCTCCTTGAGATCTAGAGTTACCAGCCAATACTCCTTTCCCAGCATGGGAAGAAGTTGCTGTAGGGTCAGCATTTTGAATTTTGGAACAATGATGAATGTGTTTAAAGCGGACA
Organism: Protopterus annectens; assembly: GCF_019279795.1. Taxonomy (NCBI): domain Eukaryota; kingdom Metazoa; phylum Chordata; order Ceratodontiformes; family Protopteridae; genus Protopterus; species Protopterus annectens. The sequence goes on from NC_056733.1 coordinate 693,062,460, forward strand.
GGTCGAGAATAGGTCTCCAACTTTTCTCTTTTCTTGATACTAGGAAGAGTCTGGAGTAAAATCCCTTGCCCTGTTCTGTAGGTGGTACCCTTTCCACAGCTCTCATCTTTGTTAATTGAGCTATTTGTTTCAGGGCTTCTGTCTTTTGATTTGGTGGTAGGTTTGGCATTCCTCTTTTACTGGTAAGGTGTGGAAATGAAACCTGTAGCCTTGGTCTATAGTTTGCAAAATCCACTTGTCTCTTGTGATATAGTGCCAGTTTTCTGAAAATAAGGCTAACTTTCCGCCTAAGGGTGCTACTATTTGTTCCCTGGTAGGCGGTGTCAGAGCCAAGTCACTGTGATTGTCCTGTTGCAGTGGTAGTGGTTGTATCTGTGCCTCGTTGGTTATTGCCTTGCCACTGGCGTCCCCTGTAGGCACCTCCTCTGGATTGATTTCTGCCTCTGGAACGTCTATTCCTGCCTCTCTGGTTTTTAGAGGAGTCTGGAAAGGACCAATTTTTGGAAGGCCAGTTCCTGCTGAACCTTGGGGGCTGAACCTGTAAGAAATCTTTAACTGTTTGTACAGATTTTGCCTTCTCTTCCATTTTCTTCATTACTTGTTGGGCAGGAGAACCAAATAGACTGACCTTATCCATAGGAGCATCTAATAGCTTTGCTTTAACATGATCCGGCAAGACCTGTTCTTTCAGCCATGCATGCCTTCTTATAACTGTGCCAGTCATGGCTGATCTAAATGAAGTCTCCAGTGCATCATAGCCACATTTTAAAGAATGGTTACTAACCTGCTGAATGTTATTCACCATTTCTAGAACATATTTCTTATCTAAGGAATCATCAGAGGACAGTTTCTTAGTTAACTGATCAAGCATAAACTCTTGGTATTGGATCATATGAAACTGACAGTTCAGAGCTCTAGCTGAGAGAGTAGCAGAGGTGTATACTTTTTACCCCATCTCTAAGGACCTGGATTCCCTATCAGAAGAGAGGGTTTTTGCTGAGGTCGAAGCTACTGCCTTAGGCCCCTGGGAGATAGTCTCAGGATCTGCAAAAGGAGCCTTGTATAAGTGGTGATGAGTGTCCGGTACCCTGTAAAACCTATCGGGCTTAGCAGGGGCTGGAGGTAAAGTATCAGGAGCAGTGCAAACATCATTAAATGCATCATCCACAACAGGAAGAACTGGAGGTATAGCTAAGGGCCTATGTTATGCGGTAAGTGTAAAAGGTCCTAAGCCTTTTCTTGAATCTGAGAAATCTTGTCCCTGCCATTGGAATTGCTCTCTCATGGCATGTAAGGTTTCCCCAAAGGAAAATTCCTCTGGTGGAGAGGCAGAAGGAATAGATTCTTCAGCATCAGAATCTTCATAAGTAGAAAGAGGAGCCTCTGGATGGTCTGTATTGTCTGAAACATCAGAAGAGTCATCTGAGGACAGTGGCTCAGGGGGCTCTGCTCTAGGTCTCTTTTCTGGAGGTTGAGAGGCCCTGTCTGGGTGAGATTGGGATCCCTTTATTAAAGAGATGAGATCCTCTGCCAGAGTAAGCATTTGGGAACTGGAACTGGGCCTGTGAGAGGGGGGCTTAACAGGCACAGACTTAGCAGTTTTGGCTGCTTTAGCCCTGACAAAGGCCTTTATAGACATGGCTGCAGGAGGCCTAGCAGCACCACGTGCTGGGGTAGAGACATCCAAAGGGATGGTGTCCGATAATTCTAGAGAAACCACATTAGTAGGCAAAACTTCAGAGGCCGATTCAACAAGGGTAGAAGGGGCCTCGGTAGTAGTCATGGATTCATCTGAAGATTGAACCGTTTGCTCGGTTTCGGCCGAAACCGAGACACTCGCGGTTTGCTTAACCGTGGTTTCGGCCGAAACCGCGGACCGCGAGTGTCGGTCCTTTTCTTTGCGTTTCTTTATAATTTGAGTAGTCGGAGGATCCGACGGCATAATGTACGCAAAATCTGAGCCGAAAAACTGTTCAGCAAACTCCGACCGACGCCTAAGCGTTCGTCGGTTGAAGGAAGCACAGGCTAAACAAGCTGCTACGTCGTGGTCTGGGCCTAAACAAGGTAAGCAGTAAGAGTGGAAATCTTTATGAGGTATTTGTTTCCCACAAGTTAAACAGTTATTCACTTTTTCTGACATCGGCTGAGGCAAGAAAGAGTCCCCAACGGGGTACTTAGCTTTAGAAGTCTTCAAGTAGTATTCGGTAGTAGTAATCTCTGGATCTGACCGACCGGCACTTGTGAACAGCTTCTGCTTCGGCGCCACGGCAAGAAAGACTGAGGAAAATGGCGTCGGCTGATGCCTTTATACCCGAAGACCAGCAGAGATGGCGTCGGGTGAAGTGCGACACCAGCCGAGGCCGGACCCAGACTTTGGAATCCGGCCGACCGAAGGGCTGCCTGACGACAGGACAACCCATTTGTAAGGACTGCAGATGCATCCTTGAAGGACATCGGGACTGGCCCGAGTTACAGAACACCAAACGGACAGAAGCCCTCTAACTAAAAACGGGCTTACCCGAAAAAGCAGGACGTACAGTAGGACGGAAAACAAACCTACAAGTAACAAAAATCACCACACTGACTCACAAATAAGGGCAAGGGCCCTCTAACTTAAACGGGCCTTGCCCGGTAATAAAGAAAATTTCAATCACACTGAAAAAGGTTAACACACACACGTAAAGCTGTTAAAACAGCTGTTTGTTAAATTAGTGAAGAAACCCCTAGGTCAAAAGACCAAAAAGTAACAATAAACTACTTAGCTCCAGCCAAGTCGAGACCACGTCTAGCTTGAAAAGCGGCAAACGAGATCTGGGGAAGCAGGTGTGGTGCATTCTGGGATAAGGGGTAGCCCAGCCAATTAGAGACTTCGTTCTACTATACAGTGGCCGAGTCGGAGCCGAGAGATCGGCTCCGAACCCATCAGTTATGAATGTAGGCGAGATAGGATCCCATTACATCATGAATGGTAAATCCCAAGGAGGATCAGGATCAGAAATGGGAGGTCATAACACGAACATACCCCTTAGGAAAGCCTTACAAATCTTTAAGGCAGCTATTGGACTATTATCTCTGAAAATAATGAAATTGGAAACAGATCCCAGTTGCACCTTATTAGTAGAACAGCTCAACCTAGATTGAAAAAAGGTCAGCAGGAAAATACAGAATAGCATTCAGAGGGAATGAAAAGGGACTGAAGCCCTTCAAAGCCCATACTATAAAATGTCTCCACTTACTATCACAGAGCTTCCATGAGGAAGGTTTCTGAGAAGAAATAAAATGTTGATAACTCTATCAGAGAGCTTGGGATCTCTGTCCATCATGGGAACTAGAGGAATACAGTTTGACAGTATGAAGACTAGGAGAGGTAATCCCCACTGGATATGATATCAGGCCCGCCATGGGGTTGAGGCCTCATGGAGGTACTGAAGGTGAGCCATAGGAAAGGGAACCAGACTAGTCAGGGTCAGAATGGGGCAATGAGAATCAAAAGTCAATCTGCAGCAGGAGGCTTTCTGCAAAAACTTTATCATGATGAGAGTAAGCGAATATGTATACAGGAGACCCAGGGGACAAGCATACAGAACAGCATCACTTGGTGACTGTTCCACAGATGGAATCAGGGAGTAAAACCTGCTGCAATTCACGCTGTACAGGGTGGCAAAAAGACTGCCGCAAGGGGTACCTCAGCAGTGGAAGATCCCAACTGCAACCTCTGGATTCAGACACGATTCAAGAAGAAGAAGAATGTTCCTGCTTAAACCATTTGATAAGATGTTGAACTTCACAGAAATGTCCATTACTATCAGAAACTACTGAGAGGAGATCTGCAACTGTCAAACTCACATGGCTTCCCGACAAAGAGAATAAGACCCCCCCCATTTGTTCAGGTACCAAACCACAAACATACTGTCTGTTTGGACCAAGATCACACCCTTGGGGAGAAGGTTCTGAAAGGCCTGCAACTCTAGCAGGACTGCTCCCATTTCCAAGAAAGTGAAGTGAAGGTTGGCCTCGAAAGTGAACCACATGCCCTAAACTGTCTTCCCTTTAAAATCTCCCCCAACCCAGAAAGGAGGCATCTGCAGTGATAGTGCTCCGAGACTGGGGAAGAATAAAAGGTCACACAGCAGAGACAATGGGAAACTCCAACGACCATGTGATCTGTGTCTGACAGACATTTGTCATGACAATGGGAAGGTTCACTGGATGTGTTTGTTATATATGACCACTGAGTTGCTAGCACCCACTGAAGTACCCCCTCATATGGTACTTCGCCAGAAGCACCAGTCAAACAGATGCTGCCATGTGATCCAACAGCCTCAGCAGAGCAGAAGCAGGGAACTTATGAAACCAAAGTAGATGAGCTGCCTCTGCATGAAGGGAGCTCACAATGTGTACTGGAAGTCATGCTGTATGAGACATGGTATCTAATATCATCCTATGAGCTCCCAACACTTGAAGGGGCTGTAAACTGGATTTCTTGTAATTTATGGTGATAACTAAGAAATTGCAAAACTGAAGTAAGAAGTCTTGACCTTTGGCAAATTATGCCTTTGTTGAGGCGGTGAGGAGCCAATCATCCAGGTATGGAAAGGTCTGGGCTAGGAGGCAGTGGTGAGACCAAAGGGCAGTGATCTGAACTGATAATGTGGTCACAGTCAAATATGCAGAAATCTTCTGTACTGACTTGCAGTTTTTATATGATGGTAAGCATCCTTCAGATCTGTCAAGCACATCCAGTTGTCCTTCCTCATTACAGGCAGATTGGACTGCAAGGTCAACATCAGGAACTTGGTCTGCATCACATAACAATTAATTTTGCTCATATCCAAAATTGGCTGTTGTTTCTTCTTGTTCTTTGGCACCAAAAATAATCTGGACTAGACCCTAGATCCTCATTGGTCTGGTGGGACCACTTGGATGACTTGATTTCTTAGCAGCTTTTGATTCTCGACTTCCACATTTCTTCCCTGACAGGATAGAACATACGGAAGGGACTTGGAATCTTCTCTTACCGGAAATAAAAATGGAATTGTATATAGCCTCTAGGTACAACTTTTAACACTCATGCGTCATGGTCAACAACTATGTCTCCAGAATCTTGTGAGTCTTTGAAACCTGATGTGTCTTTACACACTTCGACACTTTGGAGATAATGTCATACTGGAGTCTTGTCAAGTAGTTTAATGCTCTCATCTTGAAGATTAATGAATCATTGACGCACCTTTGTAGACTCCCTGTTTCGGAGGACAGACTGAAGAACTTTCCTCTGAAACTTCCCCTCTGGTGGTTACCACCACCACCACCATGATGGCATCCATAGCGGGCCCCTTACTCCAATGTGGCCAGTTCTCAGGGGGTACCAAGATCTCAGCTGGTTTTCCAAGTATGGATTCCACCATATCTGGTTCCCTCCATGCCCTCCTGTATACCAGGTCAATAAGTATATATGGAGAGGGAAACCACCCAGAATATACATGGACCCACACCAAAGGCTTCCAAAAATACTGACTCCTCCAGAGAGGCAGCTTTGGCATTACAGCCCCCACACTAACAAAGAAGTTCCATAAAATCGCTAAAAGAGTTATCTTCACTGGAGGACTTTGGGGATCTCTGTCTTTCTTTGAGGTCAGTATCCTCCATCAGAGATTCCTCCATGGAAACTAGGTGCTTCCTCTTGCAATAACTCTTACCATGATTCTCCCGGACCAGAAAATCAGGGGGACAGGTGGAAGAGGCAGAGAGTCCTGGATGCAGGGAAGACTTGGGAGTCCTGGAGGTTTGGTCTGCCCTAGAGCATCCCAAAGTGTGTCTACAAGTCCAGACAAAGACAGGAGAGGAGTACCAGCAGATGCTGACACTCTATCTCTCTGAAGAGAATCCTTTCAATGGTGTCAACTGCATAGGCAAAGCTGGCCAACCAGAGCTGACACCCCTGGTATACGAGGAACCCACGGAACTGCTGGACTCTATGCCAACCCACCCTGCTCTGACAGCAAGAACAGATCTGAACTATTGACTGCAGAGGCCCCAACAGGAAGGTAAGACTCTGACATCTTAAGAGTTCATCTCAATCCTGACCTCTCAGCTCCAAGGTGCACCAGACTCAAGAGTCAAGAATGCCAAGGCAGGGGTCGGTGCATGAAGCAGTCAAGCTGTTGGAACAAACCTGGATGGTGGCAATGGAGCCAAATTTGCAAACCCCAAAGCCAAAGGGACAGAGGGAGGAAAGGCAACAGATGGAGCCCTCAGGTACCGAAACCAAGTTGGTGGGAAGAAGCCCTAGCTGAATCTGGGCCTGCATGAAGAACTGCATCAGTGGCACCAAATCAGGTCTAATACTCCTAACCAAGCAGGCATACCGAACCAAGAACATAGCCAACAGATGGATCCAGCAATCAGATCCAAACAGGAGAAGTCCAGATCTGCAGTGAAGTGATTGAGCATTTAGGTGTAAAATCCACTGTTATAACAGAGGAGAAACTACCCCCCCTTAACCAAGAAGGAACTGGAGACACTCAAAGCTGAAAACACAGCCTTGGAAGCCGAAGTTTGGTGGATCTTAAGATCCGGCTGACAAGAATGAAGGGGAGCCACTCATACACAGTCCCCCTTGCGCTTCTCCTGGATCATGGGGTCCTTCGATCTCTCCTTACCCCGATTCCACTCACCCTTTTCAGGTTTCCTACAGAGAGAGAGACAGAGAGGGGCAGTAGAAGCAGACTAATCACCAGAAGGCACAACCCCTCCAAAACTAACTTGGTCCCACACTCATTCAGCACCTGGGTACTGAACCCAGCATAAATAGAGCACTCGGCGTCCAAGTGCAAGATGCTGAAGTAGCAAATACATCGATCATGCACATCCTGCGAAGGCAATTTGTGGCTGCATGTAACATACTTTTTGAAACCTTCTTATTCATCACCACCACAGGGTATCAGATAGCACATGAACCAAAACCTTAAACCACAAGAAACAACTTAAGGATTAACAAAAAGGCATACAAACACACTAGAATAATACACTAACCACCTAACAGCCTAATTACCTAAGAAACACACACTAATTTTTTTTTTGGCAGAACAAAAAGGATGGGAACTCCACTCAGATAACAAATATATATATATATAAAATTTATTTATGTCATTCCATTATATTTATTTTCATATATATTTATTATTTATTTTTATATATACATATTAATTTATATACACGTAACAATGTATTTTACTGTGTTTTAACGTTCCGAAATGGACTTTAAATGTACATTATTTATTTCTAGGGTGTAGTTTCTGTTGTTTTTGTTGTATTAGTTCGTGAAGAGGGTGTGTCATGGCACTTCTTCAATGAAGGGGATGTACCAATGAGAGTGTTTCTTGTACTACGGTAATGTTTTTAAACTGAAGGAAATGATGTATTTGTTATCAGAGGAAGTTTGACACAGTTCAAACGAAAGCGCTTATCATATATTTTTTATCAGTACGTTTTACACTGCTTTGAAGTACATTAAATTGTTTATTCCGCCTGCCCGGATCTTCGTTTTATGGTTTTATTAACTATAACAATCAAACGTAACCCTATCTACACCACTAAACACCAAAAAAGGGTAGAAGAAGGAAACAAGATAAGAAAAAGACAAAACTATCACCAAAAGCAAATGGTACAGATATCTGACAACGGAGCTTGCAATCACACTGCAGTCCCAGAAGGTGAGAAACGACAGCTGGGGGTAGATAAGAGCAAATGAGATATTGTGAGTAGAGGAGGAGGAGCTCCATGGTTGAACTCTTGGAATGGCAAGCCTCAGATCAGAGTCAGATCCGACAACCCACAAGTTGAGGCCAAATGGAAAAGGCAAGATCAGACGGTGTTTTCTGCACTTGCACACTGTTTTCTTGGACATCTACTGAAGAGCAACTATCACAAGCTGGATGAATTCTAACCCCACAAACAGGGCCCAAGATGTAGAGACAATCTTCTTTTGCATGAAGGAAAAAAAGCACACACACACTTTTAAATGCAGCCCCAAACAAACAACGTGATTGATGATCTTAGCAGAATCACCTTATGGAAACTTGCTGCAACAAACCACCAATAAGACTGTCAAACCCCCAGTTATACTTAAAACAACTCCTTACATGCTCTCTTGAAAGATGTTAGAATCAACTAAAATAGGATGTGATATTACAAGCAGAAGTGTTTTGGATAACAGATATCAGTGCACTACAAAACTGCAATGAAAGCAAATATCATAATGTTGCAGTGATACTGTTGATCTCTGACTGCCACCAAGAGAATTCCTCAGTTCCTCTGTTAATCTGAATCTGCTGAAGCTATCTATCCTTACCTTGCAATATACTTTAGAGCACAAGCCAAACAAAAGCACCCAACTTTCTTTTCTTAAAGACTAAAAGCTTAAACTACTATTTCCCGAAGCGCAAACATCAACACAAGCTACACTAAACCACACTAGGTTTATCAAGAAAAGATAAATGCATTCCTAACTCAAAAGAAACACTCACTTCTCTCACACAGTTGGAGACAGTCAAGGAAAATCACTGAGTAAAAGGCGGAAAACTAGATCTGGATAAGACACTAGTCCATGGCAGGATACATACATAACACACAATTAATTTATAGGCGTGACAGTTCACCTACAGTCTTGTTTTAGAGATTCCTGTGGAAACACATGCAGACAGAGGGAAGTCATGTAGAGTCTGCACAGAAAGCACTCCACTAAGAAACAAAATCAGTCAAATCATTTTACAGTTCAAAATGCAGACTGTGCTGGTAACATGTTACAGTCATTCCTTCTGATCTATGAATCAATATATTAAACAGGTGCTCTCTGTCAAGATCTTTTCTGTCAAAATACTCTGCATTTAGTTAAAGAAGAAGCTCAACATTATTCATAAATAAGCTTACAGCTACTTCAAAATATTTTTTGACTCATCTTACTCAAAACTTCAGTAAACTGTGTATGTTTTTGTATATCTACACATAAATATGTATGAGTATGTGTGCTATAAACATACAAAACACACACTCACACACCCAATCATTTGACCTGATGATGGTGTGTGTTTATATATATATATATATATATATATATATATATATATATATATATATATATATATATATATGTATGTACATATATATATATATATATATATATGTATAAGGAAAAAAAAGAATACAAAAAGCCAAAAAAAAAGAGCTGCTGAAAATCTACTAAATTCATTTCTTGCAGTTACAAGTCTACTTGCTTCTCCCCACATCCTCAGCACCTAATTATTATACCTCTGAAGTCATATACCCTCAGAGAAACGGTATTCCCATTCCTGAGATTATGAGACCTCAAAGTTACAATCATTCGGCATTTTGTGATTATACCATTTCAGTCTTTTATTTTGGGTTTTAGTGCTATTCAGTCAAATATCAAAGAATGAGAAGTTATGTACCTACCATAACGTTCCATGTTAGTTGTCTTCTTCTCGCCTTCTTTCTTGCTGGATGGGTTCGGAGCTGATCCTTGGCTCCGACTCGGCCTAATACTAAAGCTCGAGAGCTATTTTTACCAGCTCGAGGCTATGCTATGTCCCATAATGCTAGGCCTATATCCTATATCCAGATCTCGTTTGATAGCTAACACTATATATGTCCCACCACAACAGAGAACAATCCACCTAATCATAGATACAAAAGGGAAAAGGATATATATATATATATATATATATATATATATATATATATAAGCCCTCTAGAAGAGCTAGCAAAAAAGAGCTGGGGAAATAACTGAGGTGGCAATAATTCTCACAAGGTACTCTAGATCTCCCAGGCTAGGGGGATGGAGGGTGGGACGCAAGAAAGTAGGTGAGAAGACCACTAACATGGAACGTTATGGTAAGAACATAACTTCTCAATGTTAAGTTGTCAAATCTCGCCTTCATTCTTGCTGGATGGGACAGCGTCCCTAGCACCTAAATCCTGGGTGGCTCAATGGAACAAACTCTTGAGTACCATGGAACCAAAGTCAGCCCGACTTCTGGAGGTCATATTGAGCTTGTAATGAGAAATGAAGGTATGAGGAGAGGCCCAAGTGGCCGCTGCGCAAATGGAATCCATTGGCAATCTTGCCTGAAAGGCTATTGAAGAAGCTAAAGCTCTGGTTGAATGGGCTCTAGGCTTATTAGGAAGTTCCCTGTTCCTCAACTGATAGACCAACATGATAAGACAGGACAACCACCTGGACAAAGTTACCTTAGAGACTGGTTGGCCTTGCTTCCCTTCCACATTAGACAGGACGAGCTGGTTTGATTTTCTCATTTGCTTAGTTCTATCCAGGTAGAAGCATAATTGACGGTGAACGTCCAAACAATGTAACTTTCGTTCAGCTCTACTGGTGTAATTTGGGAAGAAGACTGGAAGATCTATGGTCTGATTCAGATTTTTCTCTTAGATTATTTTGGGTAAAAAGGATGGATTAGTCCTAAGTGACACTCTGTCTTTGTGAAAAACAAGATAAGGAGGGCAAACGCAAAGGGCTTGAAGTTCCGAGACCCTTCTTGCTGAGGTGATGGCTACTAAGAAGAGTGTTTTCCACAAGAGCAACTTCAACGAACAAGAAGCCGCCGGCTCAAAGGGAGGAAGAATTAAGGAAGACAGTACCAAATTTAAGTCCCACGATGGGGGAGGGTCCTTAACCGGGGGCCTAAGTAAAAGGATTCCTTTTAAAAAGGCTTTGCAAAGTTTATGGGACATGATGCTGGTCTCTGACAAGCCAACATGGAAATTTGCAATAGCTGCCAGTTGAACTCTGATGGTAGCTGAGGAGGAGCCGAATCGAAAGAGTTCTGCTAGAAACTCTAGAACTGTCTGGACAGAAGCCGTAAAGGGGTCCACGTGCTTTTCCCCTGCCCAGACAGAGAAACGCTTCCATTTGCTAGCATAAGTCTTTCTGGTAGTAGACTTGTGAGAAGCGAGGATGATATCGCAAACTGGTTGAGAGATAAGGGGAAGCCTTGCTAGGGTTGGAAGTGGAATAACCAAGCTGTGAGGTTGAGAGATCGAAGGGACTGATGCAGCCCGCCCGAATGATGGGTCAGATCTTCTGGCACTGGGTCCAGATGCCAGGGCTGCTCCAGTAGATGGCGCGGCAGGAACGGAAACCAAATTTGTCGAGGCCAGTAAGGGGCAATGAGGCTCATCCTGGCTCTCAAGGCAGTTGCTTTCTGGATTAATTGAGTAATCAAGGGAAAAGGGGGGGAATGCATACAGAAGACCCCGGGGCCAATCGTGAACTAGAGCGTCTCTAGGGGGTAGACCTGGGAGAGGGAAGAGGGTGAAAAAGTCTGGGCACTTGCTGTTTAGAGGTGTTGCAAAAAGGTTGCAGCAAGGCTGACCCCACCTTCTGAAAATTCTTTCCGCTACTGTCTGGTTGAGAGACCACTCGTGAGGCATGAGAATGGCTCTGCTCAATCTGTCTGCTATGACACTGGACTTGCCGGGAATATGCGTTGCTACCAGAAACTATTGAGAAGAGATCGCCCATTGCCAAAGCCTGAGTGCTTCTCGACATAGGGGATAGGATCTGGTTCCGCCCTGCTTGTTGATGTACCACACTAAGACATATTGTCTGTTTGAATTGCAATAGTCCCGGTTGGTAGAGAGTTGTAAAGGGCCTGCAACGCTAAAAGTACCGCTCTCATTTCCAAGACATTTATGTGCAAGTGGTATTCAAAGGGTTGCCATGTGCCCTGGACTGTCCTGCCCAGAAAATGACCCCCCCCCCACCCGATCAGGGAGGCATCCGTTGTCACAGTGGCAACAGGAGGAGGAAGGACCACAGGTATGCCCTGGAGTACCTGAGGGGAGACCGTCCACCAAGAAAGGTGTCTTTTGCATGACTGGGTGATTAGAATGGTGTGTGACATGGGGAGCTGTTGAAAGGACCACTGGGAAAATAGCATCCACTGCAGGATCCGCATATGAAAACGCGTTAGGGGGAGTAAAGTGATTGCTGCTGCCATGAGACCAAATGTTTTTAGTACAAACCTGGCTTGGACTCTGGTCTCCTGTAATAGGATCTGAACATGGTTGCGAATGTCTGAAACTCTTTGTGTGGGTAGGTTTGCTGAGAGCTCCACTGTGTTTAAGATGGCGCCTATGAAGGTAATAGACTGACAAGGCAACAATGCAGACTTTTCGAAATTTATAGAGATACCTAGCGCGTTGCACGTTTGTGCAGCGTAATCTCTGGATTGGAGTAGTCTATGCCTGGTGGTGGCAGTAAGGAGCCAGTCGTCTATATATGGAAACACCTGGAATCCTTGTCATCTCAGGTGAGCCACAACCACTGCCATGTATTTAGTAAACACCCTGGGGGCTGTGGTGAGGCCAAAGGGTAGTATTCTGAATTGGTAGTGACTGGCTCCCAGCCGGAAGTGGAGAAACCTTCTGGAGCGCCTGTTCATCTTGATATGGTAGTACGCATCCTGAAGGTCTATAGAGCACATCCAATTGTCCTGACCCAGTGTGACCATCCAGAATTTCGTTCTTTGAACAGACTTGTTCAGCCTGCTGAGATCCAAAATAGGTCTCCAGTCCCCTGTCTTTTTTGGTACCAAAAAGAACTTGGAGTAGATACCGGATCCTTGTTGGTCTGCTGGGACTGGCTGGTTGGCCCTTTTTCTTAGCAGCTTTGAAATTTCTAGTGCTGATAGATCCCTCAGACCAGGTGGAACGTCTGGAAGGGGCCCTTTTGGCTGTTGTGGGGTGTGAGTAAAGGGAATTCTGTAGCCCTCGGATATGATCGACCGTACCCATTTGTCTTGCGTGAGGGAATGCCAGGCTTCTGGGTACAGTGATAGTCTTCCCCCGACTGCCTCCGAAGGTGGACAGTCGGGCAGCTCCTCAGGGGTGCTGGAAGGGTTTGTCAGAGAAAGATTCTCTGCTACCCTGATTCTGCGGACCCCCCCCCTGCCCCTCGGGCGGCGACTATTATTGTTCCCTCCTCTGCCTCTGGAGGGAAGCTCACCACGTGCATCAGGCAGTACTCCCTGAGGTTTGCGGAACCACATTTTCCTACCTTTCTGACCCTTAGGGTATGGTCTAGAAGGGGTAGAAAAACGGACTCCTACAGCAGAGAGAGTCTTGCCTTCCTGCTCGCACCTGGTCAAAGTATCCTTCACTTGAGGTCCAAACAAGGCAGAACCATCAAAGGGGGTGTTAGTGAAAGATGCCTTGAAGGGGTCGGCAAAGTTGCAAAGCCACATCCAGGCGTGTCTCCTTAGAGCAATGCCCGTGCCTGCAGCCCTACTCGCTCCATCGGCGGCATAGGAAATAAGCCGCATGGAGGAGTTTACAATAGAGTTCAGGGTCCCTAGCTGGGAGTTGATCTTTTCCTGAGACCCCGCAGCTGATGGGTCCTGTAAGGTATCACCTAGTTCTTTGAGAAGGTCTCTCTGAAGACGGGTGAAATGGCACAAATAATTCAGAGAACGCATGGCAAAGGTCGCTGAAGAAAACATCCGCTTGCCGTACCTATCCATAGTCCTAGATTCCTTAATAGGAGGATGGACAGGAACTGAAGGGTCAGCCAACTCCATCTTAGTGGCTGCCGCCATCACCATGGCATCAACGGGGACGCCCTTAGTTAGAAACTGCTTGTCCGAAGGGGCTGTAATAAATTTTGTGAGCCTCCGAGGAGTTGGTTCCATAGTATCCGAAGCCATCCACGCCTTCCGAGCCTCCACCTCCATGAGTGGGTCGAAAGGCGGGGACACCCAAGAGGTGGAAGGGTGAGAACCAAACGCGTCCAGGTACACCGACTCGTCCTCGGAAGGGTTGAGGGCAGACCAGTTCCCCCTCTGTTTAAGGATCTCTAGGATGTCAGAAAATGAGACTTCCTCAGAGGGGGACCTTGGGGACCTTTCCAAATCATCCAGGTCGGTGTCAGATGTCACTGACTCCGGGGAGTCCACATGCTTCCTCTTGCATGTCCTCTTCCGAGGGGGCTCCCCTGCAGGATCAGGGGAGGCCTCAGAAGAGGAGGATACACCCAATGGGGCGACCTGGAGCGTTGGTTCTCCACGCTTAGGTTCAGGAGGGTAGGCAGAGGCCGAAGCAGGCACCATGGAAGGAGGGGCCGATGCGGCCGACCGTGGCGCCGGTATAGGAGCCAGCACGCTCCTCATGACCTCAAAGGCGCTCCTATCAGGCAGAGAGGACGAACCCAGCTCCGAAGAGATGAGAGCTTCTCCAGGCACCGAGAGGGACGGCTCCGAGGCCGATGGGGCCGAGTTCACCTGCGCCGACGCTCCGAGAGGGAGAATGGGGTCGGACAAGGGTCCGATGCCACTCGCCCCCTAGGAACCGACGAGGGAGTCCCGGCGCCTGGATCCCTCCAAGGACAGAGCCAATGAAGGGATCGGAGCTGACAAAGGAACCGATAAGGGTGGAATCGGTTCCGATGCCCCCACGGTACCAACCCCAACGGCCTCCGGCTCCGAGCTCGAAGGAATAGTCTGAGGAGGAACTGGAGCAGGCGTTGGGGAAGCCGCTGTCTGTTGAGATGGGCTATGCAATAACTGGGCGAGCGCCTGCGACTTCAAAAGCCTACTGACTACCCTCTCGAGGTCGTGGTCCGAAAGCAGATCTAGAGGAGTGAGACCTATGGCTCCGCTCTGACAGCAAAGGGGACTTCAGATCCGACCTGACCGACTACAATGAAGGAGATCGGGAGCGCTTTCGGCTTGGAGACAGCTCCGATGCCAAGGTCGGAGCTGACTGTGGCCTCGATGTATCGGTTCCGGCTGGAACCGATGAGGCAGAAGAAGGTCCGTTCGGCGCCGGCTCCGGACATGGAGCCGACGGTTTGGCGGGCTTAGAAGGTTTTCCTGACAGAGGCTTGGTAGGAGAACCTACGAGCTTCAATAAGCCCATGAAGATGAGCTTATTTCTGCTCTCCTGCAGGACTCTTGGGCTAAAAGCATGACAGATGGAACAAGAGTCCTGCAGGTGCAGAGGACCCAAACAATACACAAAAAAAGTGTGACCGTCTGTCAGAGACATCTTCTGACAACACGAGTTACACTTCTTGAATCCCGATATCTTGGTATCCTTAGACATGGTACCACAGGAACGGGACAACAAAGTCTAAACAAGTATACAAACACAACACTTGACAGACACTCTTAAAGTTACTACAATAAAACAAAATTCCACACACACACCTACTAAAGGAACCTGTATAAACCTACTGTACAAAACTACTATAAAAAGGGGGATAAAGGCCTAACCACCTTAAGGGTAGAAAATAGTAGGAAAACTACTAATAAAGGGAGGGAAGACTAGTCGGGAGACTACTAACACTACCAGAAAAAATCTAGGGAAAAAATATCAATCGAAAACTAACTATAATTATAAAAAAAAATTAAATACGACCTGGAGCCGGTGAAAATGCAATCTCATAGCTGAAGCTGCAAACGAGATCTGGGTATATGACACCTAGCATTATGGGACATAGCATAGCCTCGAGCCAGTATAAATAGCTCTCGAGCTTTAGTATTAGGTCGAGTCAGAGCCGAGGATCGGCTCCGAACCCATCCAGCATGAATGAAGGCGAGATTGACAACTTAACATCATATATTATACACTTATATATAAAGTGACATCTTGTTTAGGGAAATGAGTACTATGTCTTTACATGTGTGTAAACTGCAGTCTGTGTCTTTAAACATTTTCACAATAATTAATCCAGTAATTGTCTGTATAAGACAGAATAATTAAACAATAACTGCCTATTAGTGGTGTACAAAAAGGCCACAACCTGGAAGCAGATACAGGGAGGTCATGCGGATTTTGCACAGAAAGCACCCCACTAGGAAACCAAACTAGTTAAATTCTTAAGTGAGAGGAACATTGCAGGCTAGAGCAGTGGTTCTGCTTGAAATCTGTGGCTCCTGGAGTTGGATGGTATCATTCAGGTCCTAGGTTGGAAGTGGCCAGAAGGAAGAACAGGTGGATATTTGTGTAGAGCTGAAAGAAAAGCGTAACCAATATTTACATTTGTATACTGGTGGAGTTACCCCTAAGGACTGATATCTTGCATTTAATATAAATACCTCCACTACTAACTATATAGATAGGTTCATAGATTAGTACTAGGCTAACTGCCGTTGTGGACCATTTTAAGCCTAGCCAATTAGCCCACATGAGAATCTAACCCTGCACCTTGTGTATGTAAGGTAAATACCTTAACCATTATGCCAATCCAGGTCAGCAGATAAAATATTGCTCAAAGTTATCAAAACCCACAACTTTCATAGTGATTCATTATACAGCCACTCAAGATCCAAATCTTGGAATATGTAGCCAAACTGACAATTTTTCATATAATCTTTAAAAGAAACCTGCATTTTACAAATCTCCACCTCCAGTGTAGTTAAGTGGTAAGCTGCCCTATATCTATTCTAATTAACCGCTCTATCTCTGAACAGCATGTTCCTCTTCTTTGGAAAATATCCCACGTCATACCCTTCACAAAGGAGATCCCTCCACTGACCTTTCTAACTACAGACAGCTATTCTTTCACCACTAGCCGAAATATTACAAAAATGTCTACAAAAACCTACATTAGACTGCCTCCTTAAGAATAACCTTCTAGCTAATACTCAACATGGCTTTCGCCCCAAACATAATACTAACACCGCTATTATAAGTTTCACCAATACTGTAAATCACCTCAAAAACAAAAAACACCTACTCCTCAACAAACTTGCCTCTCTTAATTTCAACCCTGAAATCTTATCCTGGTTTTATAGTTATCTCTCCAACCATAAACAAGCCACCTTATGGGATAATAAACTCACACCCCTCCTACCCATTACTGTTAGCGTCCCACAAGGCTCTATTCTGGGCTCACTACTTTTTATTATTTTTACTAATGACCTTTATTCCTCAGCCAAATCTGCCTCTATCATTCAATATGCAGATTATGCTTCCTTTATCTGCTCCGCCACCACCTTAAATGAACTCCAAGATAAAACTCAGATTGCCCTTCACAGCATTGAAAAATACCTATCGGACCACCAACTCATTTTAAACCCTAACAAAACCAAACTTATGGTACTTTCCAGTTCCTCCAGAAAAAGCAAACAAACATCTCTCTCTATATCTTCCTCCAGTGGCACAATAACTGAACCTGTAGAGTAAACAAAACTCCTTGGTGTTACCCTAGACAGCAGCCTTAAGTTTGATAGACATACTGCATTAAACAATCAAAAAAGTCCAAATAAAACTTGGTGCTCTGTACAGGGCTAAACCATATCTAACTAATCATGCCAGACTTACTACAGCTAGGACTCAACTCCTATCCACCCTTATTACTGTTCGCAAATATTCACCAACCTTCGCAAATTAGACTTGAATAACCTTGAATCTTGTTATAATGAAATAGCTAATTTTGCCACTACCTTCCCCACAGATCTCATCATTGCACTGCCCTACAACAACTAAACTGGATCGAACTCCCTAACTGACTCACTCTCAACCAGCTAATAGTCGCCCACTCTGTTATCCATAAAATAGACTACTGCCCAGCCCTATCTGACTTTATACAACCCTATACTAATCTCACCTCACTCAGGTCAGCAGATAAAATATTGTTCAAAGTTATTAAAACCCACAACTTTCATAGTGATTCATTACACAGCCACTCAAGAGCCAAATCTTGGAATTCTCTTCCCCAGTATATTCTATCCATTCCTGACACTCAGAACTTCAAATGGCTCCTAACAGAATATTTCCCAAATCACTGGTTATGCTCCTGCACTTCCTGTGGCTAGCCTGCTCTTCTGTTTCCTCTTACTCTCCACACGCTTTGCTCTTAGCCTAAGAAACTACTCTACTTTCAGACGTATATCCTTAATCACAAAAAAAAAACAAACAAAAGAAAACTATGACTTGAGATGTTGATAAGTATGTAAGTTTTTATCTCTATTACAATTATGTATACATTCTGACTTTTGTTCTTATCTAGCCTATATTGTATTATGTTTAACATTTGTAATATTACTCACTGCACCGTGTTTTACATTATTCTTTAACAATTGTAACTTCACTTGGGAGCTTTTCTCCCTGGGTCTCTGCTGAAAATGGGCTACTTGCCCAGTCAGACATTACCCGGTTATCAGATGTAAATAAACTTCATAACTTGTCTCTTAGTGCTGGCAAACAAGAAACAGCCCAGGTTCATGACTTAAAACACATTGCAGTGCATGGAGCACTGTGATTACGGTTCAAAATCAGAAAAAAGATAAACCTGTTAAGTGCTTCTGTATTGAGAAACCCTACCATAACAATGCTTTCAGAGAGCTGTAACATTTGTTAACACCTTTAAGCACTACTATCGTCCAGTATTAGGAGAGAGACATTCTTTTACTCTCAACAGTCCTTGAATATCTGTCCTCATAGAGTGGCGAAAGTTTACAAATGTCATTTTATAAGTAACTTATTTAAATTAGGGCAGCATTCAAAAGCATCTCTGACTTCTCCATGAAATTGTGTTTTCTTGCTGTCTATGCAACAGCACTCACTGAGAGCATTACTGGATTTCAAAGCTGGTAAAGCACTTCAGTTTTTTTTTTTTTTTTTTCTGTAACACAAAGGGTTATGATTGGGTCTCACTGACCATAACCCATTATTTTCGATATGGATGCCAAGATTCACCTATCAAATTGGCATCCAAGTCTTAATCACAAAATAATGTGATTATGATCAGAGACTCGATCATAACCCTGTGTATAAAGCTGCAATGTGATCCTGATAATAGTAAAAAAAAGAAGTTATGTACTTACCATAACGTTCCATGTGAGTTGTTTATCTCACCTTTATTCTCACTGATGGGTTCAGGGCCAATCCTCGGCTCAGACATGGCCGATAGCAAAGCTCAAGGTTTGCCAGTAGCTCGAGACCAAGCCCCTTATCCCACAATGCACTGCTGGAATTACCTCAGATCTTGTTTGCTGCGAGTAACTATATATATATATATATATATATATATATATATATATATATATATATATATATACACACATATATATACAAACATATACATACCCTTTTATGTATTTCTTAACAAGAACACTTCCCAAAAGGGGAAGAAGAAATATTGAATAACCAGGATGGTACCAGCCTCTAAGTTAACAGTCAGCCAGGAAGGGGTAGGAGGGAGGGATGTGAGAATAAAGGGGAGATAAACAACTCACATGGAACGTTATGGTACTTACATAACTTCTTTATGTGAAGTTGTTAAATCTCGCCGTTTATTCTCATTGAAGGGTAGCGTCCCTAGCACCCTCAACCCATTGTGGCTCATGGGAGTATGTTCTTCAGTACCGTAGAACCAAAGGAAGACATGTCCCTTGAAGCCTTATCTACTTTGTAATGCGTGATAAAGGTATGAGGCTTAGACCAAGTGGCTGCAGCGCAAATATTGTCAAGGGGCAATTTAGCTTGAAAAGCAGAAGACATAGAGACGGTTCTGGTAGAATCAGCCTTAGGTTTATGTGTTAATGGCACGCTCGCATTTTCATAAACAAAGGATACACAATCGGATAACCATTTAGATAAGGTTGTTTTAGCCACTGGATTGCCTTTTCTTGCTTCTGAGAAGGATACAAAAAGTTGGTCTGATTTTCTAATATTCTTAGTTCTGTCAAGATAAAATCTGAGCTGTCTGTGAACATCAAGTTTGTGCAGCATGTATTCCAATTTGCTAGAGTGGTTGGGAAAAAAGACTGGCAGCTCAATGACCTGATTGATATTTGACTCTGAACAGACTTTAGGTAAAAATGAAGGGTTTGTTCTGAGAGATATCTATCAGCATGGAAAATCATGTAGGGAGGTCTGACAGATAATGCTTGAAGTTCTGACACTCTGCGGGCAGAAGTAATGGCCACAAGAAATACTGTTTTCCAGGATAAAAATTTGAGATCACAAGAAGATGCTGGTTCAAAAGGGGGAAGAATAATTTGAGACAGCATAAGGTTTAAATTCCAGGGAGAATAGGGAATTTTGATCGGAGGTCCCATATGAAGAATGCCTTTAAGAAAAGTCTTAGATAATTTATGGCCCATAACATTTGAGCCACCAAACCCAAGGTGAAAATTTGAGATGGCAGCTAACTGAACTCTAACTGTAGCAGCTGCTGCCCCTTCCTTAAAAATTTTTGCAACAATTCTAAAATAGAAGATAGCGGAGCTCGGAAAGGGTCAATGTTCTGCGCGTTGGCCCAAATTGAGAACCTTTTCCATTTACTGCCATATAATTTCCTGGTAGATGGCTTGTGAGAAAACAAGAGAATTTGTCTTGTATCTTCTGAAACTGAATGAAGCCTGGCAATTAGGGGAAGTGGATTAGCCAAGCAGTCAGTTTCAGGGACTGCAGTGAAGGATGAAGGTCCCCTGACGGGTGCGTCAGAAGGTCTGGAACTGGGCCCAGGACACATGGATCTTCCAACAGATGATGGTGGAGAAACAGAAACCAAATCTGTCGAGGTCAGTAGGGGGCTATGAGTATAAAAGTCCTTCCCAACGATTTTGCTTTCTGTAAAAATCTGGGTATTAATGGGAAGGGTGGAAATGCATAAAGGAGACAGTACAGTTTTGTACCTATCATAAATGTAAATGTCCGATAGGTATGCATCTGCAGTCCTTACATATGGGTTGTCCTGCCTCAGGCAGCCCTTCGGTCGGCCGGATTCCAAAGTCTGGGTCCGGCGTCGGCTGATGTCGCCTCTTCCCCGATGTCAGAGCGCCCGGGGTACAAAAGCATCAGCCGACGCCATCTTCCTCAGTTTTTCTTGCCCCAGATGCCAGGTGCCCTCTAAAGAAGGCTAAATTTGGAGAGATGCAAAAAAATTCCAAGCATGCACAGTAATATAAAACAAATACACCATAATAGATAACCCCAGCTAGCTAAAGAGGGATAAGTTCCACAGAGGGGTAGGAGGGAGGGAAAACCTGACTGCAGATGCATACCTATCGGACATCTACATTTATGGTAGGTACAAAACTGTACTATGTCCTTCAAGGATGCATCTGCAGTCCTTACATATGGGTAGAATACCATAGCCAAGCTGGGGGAGGTAGGACCTAAGAAAAGGATGGTGTAGTTAAAATGCCCTGCAGGACTGCTGTAGCAAAGCCTGCTCTGGATCTGGAATATAAAGGTAAGTTGTAATGCTTGGAAAATGTATGCACGGAGCTCCATGTAGCAGCTTCTAAAAATGTCCTTCGTAGCCACCCCTCTTAAGAAGGCTGTGGAGGTGGCTGTGGCTCTGGTGGAATGAGGTCTAATGTTAACTGGCACAGTTTTGCCATGGAAAGAGTAACAGAATCGAATGCAATTCCCTATCCATTTTGAAATTGTCTGTTTGGAAATTGCTTTTCCTTGTACACCAGCAGCATATGCTACAAAGAGCTGGTCAGTTTTTCTGTAAGTCTTAGTTCTGTCCAAGTAGTAGCGCAACTGTCTGTGAATGTCCAGGGTATGCAAAAGTTTATCTCCTTTGTTTTGTGGATTTGGAAAGAAGGTAGGCAGGTGAATAGCTTGGTTCAGTGAGACCCTGGATACCACCTTTGGCATGAATGAAGGATTGGTTTTCAATGAGACTCTGTCCTGATGAAAAATAAGAAATGGTTGTACTGCCATGAGGGCCTGTAACTCAGATACTCTTCTTGCTGAGGTTATGGCCAGAAGGAAGGCAGTCTTCCAAGACAGGAACTGTAGCTCTGAAGATGCTGCTGGTTCAAAGGGAGGTAGAGTTAATTTTTCCAACATGAAGTTAAGGTCCCATGTTGGCACTGGTGGTTTCCTTGGAGGGTTGATGTTTTTAATTCCTCTTAGAAACTGCCTTAGCAGAGGATGAGAAAATACTGGTGGATCAGTGTTGTACTCTGCTGAAATTGCTGAAGCATGAATTTTTATGGAAGAGTAAGAAAGGCCATTATGGAGCATTTCTGCCAAGTATTCCAGGATTTGTGCAATGTTCATCACTGTCGGATCTTGGTCCTTTGTGGTGTTCCAAGTGTGAAATCTTTTCCATTTTGCTGAATATGCCTTTCTTGTGGAAGGCCGCCAAGCTTCCATGATGATATCCTTTACTCTCTTGGATAGTTTATCCTGGCGAGGAGTCAAGGTATTTTCCAGGCTGTCAGCTGCAAGGTTTTCAGGCTGGAGTGCAGAGTTTTGTAGTTGTGCTGTGTCAGAAGAAGTGGCCATTGTGGTAGAGGCCACGGTTTTGTGTGTGACATGCTCCTTAACAGTGGGTACCAGTGCTGTCTTGGCCAGTCCGGAGCTATCAGAATCACTTTTGGCTGTTCTGTGCTGATCTTCAGTAAGACCTTGGTCATTAATGGAAGAGGTGGGAATGCATATACTGTTAGAGTATTCCAACTGAAAGAGAGAGCGTCCACTTTCCATGCTTGTGGGTGGTATGTCCTTGTGCAGAATTTCTTCAGTTGATGGTTGTGGTGAGAGGCAAAAAGATCTATGTCCGGCCTCCCCCATGATTGTGCTATCTGAAGGAAGGTGTCTGGGTGCAGCATCCATTCGTGTGGATCCATGATATTTCTGCTTAGGCTGTCCGCCAGTACATTGTCTTTTCCTGGCACAAACTGGGATTGCAGCTCTATATTGGGTTTTAGGGAAAGTTCCCAAAGATTCATTGCCAGCCTGCAGAGAGGGTAAGAATGGGTACCTCCTTGCTTGTTTATGTACCACATAACTGTGGTATTGTCTGTCCTTATTAGCAGGTGGCCTTGATGCAGGAAGCGTTTGAAGGCCTCGATTTAATGCATCACTGCCAGCATTTCCTTTTGGTTTATGTGCAGGTGCAATTCTTTTTGTGACCATAGTCCTTGAATGCATCTGCCCTCCATATGTGCTCCCCATCCATGGTCTGAGGCGTCTGTTGTAATGGTTTGGCTGATAATTGGTTTGCTGAAGGGCAGACCCATGTTTGACTGGCTTGCTTGAGCCCACCACAGAAATTCCTTTTGAAGGCATGGAATGAGTGGGATCAAAGCTTCTAGGCTGTGACTGTGCTGAGACCATAGACTCCTTAGGTACCATTGTAGTTTCCTCATATGCAGCCTTGCTTGTGGGATTAGAAGAATGCAAAATGCCATGAAACCCAGGGCCTGCAGGATATTCCTTGCAGTCAGCTGGGTTTGTTTTGTCAGATTCCTGAAATAATTTGGTAGTTGCTCTTGTTTTTCTTCTGTGAGAAAAGCCATTTGGATGGTTGTATCTAGTATTGCACCCAGAAACGTTATTCTTTGGGATGGAACAAGTCTTGATTTGTGAATGTTGACTGTGTATCCCAAGGCCTGAAGTAGGCGGATGACATAATTCAAGTGTTTTACCAAAGTTTGTTGGCTGTCCGCTTGTATAAGGCAGTCGTCCAGGTATGGGTATATTTGAATCCCCTGAAGTCTGCAGTGTGCAATTACTGATGCCAGGCATTTCGTGAATACTCTGGGTGCAGTAGATAAGCCAAAGGGCAATGCTGAGAATTGATAATGCTCTGAACCTGCAAGAAATCTGAGGTGTCTTCTGCAACTGTGTCTGATAGGGACATGCAGGTATGCCTCCTTGAGGTCTAGAGATACCAGCCAGGACCCCTTGCCCAGCATGGGAAGGAGTTGCTGTAGGGTCAGCATTTTGAATTTTGGCACAATGAGATAAGTATTCAGTGCGGACAAGTCCAGAATAGGCCTCCATTGTTTTTCTTTTCTTGGGACAAGGAATAGTCTGGAATAAAATCCTTGGCCTTGTTCTGTGAGAGGAACCTTTTCTATAGCTTTCGTTTGCAGTATGTTGGAAATTTGTTTGAAAGCCTCTGCCCTTTGATTCGGAGGCAGGTTTGGCATGCCTTTTCTTTTTGGTAATGTATGAAAATGGAATCTGTATCCTTTGTCTTATTTGCAGTGTCCATTTGTCCCTTGTAATACTGTGCCAGTTTTTTGAGAATAAAGATAGCTTTCCGCCCAAAGGTGCTTCCAATTGAGCCCTGGTTGGCGGGGTCAAGGTCAAGTCATTGAGTTTGTCCTTGTGCAGCAGTTGTAGGTCCTGCACTACCTCTCTGTTTAGGAGGCTGCCATTGACGTCCTCTGTAGGAGCCTCTAGCTTGCCCTCTACCTCTGGCATGCCTGTTCTTGCCTCTTTGAAATCTGTCTGTGTCTGGAAAGGACCAATTCTTAGAAGGCCAATTTCTGCTGAATCTTGGTGGTTGGACCTGGAGAAAATCTTTGACTGTTTGTACAGATTTAGCCTTTTCCTCAAATTTCTTTAAGACCTCCTGAGCCGTGGAGCCAAATAATTTTTGCTTTTCCAGTGGCGCATCCAGAAGCTTTGCTTTAACATGATCTGGCAGAGTTTGTTCCTTCAGCCAAGCATGCCTACGTATGACTGCACCTGTCATTGCTGACCTACATGAAGCTTCCAATGCATCATAACCACACTGCAAGAAATGGTTGCTAACCTGCTGGGAGTTATGTACCAGATCCTGAATTGCCTTGCGATCTAGGGGTTCAGGTGAAGACAGTTTTTTATGCAATTCATCTAACAAATACTCTTGGTACTGTATCATATGGAATTGACAATTTAATGCCCTCATTGAAAGAGTGGAAGAAGTATACACTTTTTTACCCCATCTCTCTAAAGCCCTGGACTCCCTTTCAGAAGAAAGTGGGTTTTTAGAAGGAAGTGGGTTTTTAGTAGTGGCGGTTGCAATCCCTTTAGGGCCCTGGGAAATAGGTTCTGGGTCAGCAGAGTGGCCCTTGTAAAGGAAATGATGAGAGTCCGGGACCCTGTAGTACCTATCGGGTTTGACAGGAGCCGGAGGAAGGGAGTCAGGGGAAATGCTAGACTCAGAGTACACATCATCAATGACATTCAAAACAGGAGGAATAGCCAAAGGTCTATGCTGAGGCAAATGCAAAAAAGTCCTTAATCTCTTCCTGGAATCAGAGAATTCCTGGCCCTGCCATTTGAAATGCTCTCTCATGGAGTGAAGGGTCTCCCCAAAGGACAACTCTTCAGGAGGGGAGGCCGAGGGAATAGATTCCTCTGCATCAGAATCCTCGTAGGCCGTAAAGGCCTCCTCCTGGTAGTCTGATAGGGCAGAGTCGTCTGAGGTCTCATCAGAAGACTGGGGATCTGTGTGCTCAACCCTGGGCCTTTTGTCTAGAGGAGGTTGAGAGCCCCTGTCCGGATGTGGCTGAGAGCCCCTAATTAAGGAAATAAGGTCCTCAGCTAAACTTAAGATCTGTGAACCGGTAGTGGATCCCTGAGGAATAGCCTTGGGAGGCAGAGATTTTGGCTGTTTAGCAGCTTTAGCGCGTTTATGGACATGGATGCAGGAGGCCTGGCTGCTCCACGCGCTGGCGTAGTTTTATCTAGAGAAATGGTGTCGGATGTTTCCAGAGCACCGGTTTCAGAGGGGAATTCTATAACCGACTCAGAGGAGGCCTCCGGGGCCGAGGTTGTCGGTTGTGCGGTTTCGACGGTCGGAAGCACCAAGGATTCAGTTTCAGCCGAGACCGAGACACTCGCGGTAGGCCTAGGCGTAGTTTCGGCCGAAACCACGGCCCGCGTGTGTCGGTCCTTGTCCTTCCGTTTTTTGGGTAAAAGAGAAGTCGGAGTCTCCGACGGCATATTGTAATAGTAACTAGCCCCAAAAAATTCCTCTGCAAACTCCGCCCGACACCTAAGAGTGCGTCGATTGAAGGAAGCACAGGCTGTACAGGCCGAGACGTCGTGGTCTGGGCCTAGGCAGGGGAGGCAGTAAGAATGGAAATCCTTATGAGGTATTTGTTTCTCACAAGTTAAGCAATTATTAACTTTAAGCGTTTGATCTGACATCTGCTGAGGCAAGAAAGAGTCCCCAACGGGGTACTTAGCTTTTGAAGTCTTCGGTAGCTGAAATTACAGGAGCTGGCCGACCGGCACTTGCAAACTGCTTCTGGCACCGTGCGGCAAGAAATACTGAGGAAGATGGCGTCGGCTGACGCTTTTGTACCACGGGCGCTCTGACGTCGGGGAAGAGGTGACATCAGCCGACGCCGGACCCAGACTTTGGAATCCGGACGACCGAAGAGCTGCCTGAGGCAGGACAACCCATATGTAAGGACTGCAGATGCATCCTTGAAGGACATCCGGGGGCCAATCGTGTAAAAGTGCATCTCTCGGGGGATGACCGGGAGGTGGTATTTGGGCAAAGTAGCTTCTGCATTTTGAATTGATGTGGCTGGCAAAAAGGTCGCAGCAAGGCTGGCCCCATTTGCAGAAAATCAACTCCGCAACCTGTTGTTTGAGAGACCTCTCGTGTGGGAGCAATATCACCCTGCTTAGCTTGTCCGCTATCACGTTGGATTTCCCCGGGATGTGCGTTGCTAACAGAAAATGCTGGGACGACACAGCCCATTGCCAGACCCTGAGGGCTTCTCAACAAAGGGGGTAAGACTTGGTTCCGCCTGCTTGTTCAAGTACCAGATTACTGACATGTTGTCTGTCTGAACTGCAATACTTCCTAGAGGGAGAGAGTCCTGAAAGTACTGCAGCGTCAGAAGCACTGCTCTCAACTCTAGAACACTGATGTGCAGATGTGATTCTTGATCTGTCCATGTGCCTTGGGCAGTCATTCCCTGAAAATGCCCTCCCCACCCTATCAGGGAAGCGTCCGCGATCACAGTGGCTACTGGGAATCACAGTGGCTACCTGGGGGGGGGGGGGAGACAAAGGGTCTTCCGACTGTGACATGAAGAGACGTCAACCACCACCGAAGGTCTCTCCCGCAAGAATCCGTGATGAGAATCATGTGGTGCATCGGTAGTTTCTGGTAAGACCACTGAGCGAAGAGGAGCCATTGAAGAATTTGCATATGCATCCTTGCGAGTGGTATAGCCAGGATTGCCGCCGCCATCAAACCTAGCACCTTCAATACCTCTGCTGCTGTAGCTTTGTTCTTTGATACCAGTGAGCTGGCATTTTGGCAGAGAAGAGAGACTCTTTCGACAGGGAGATGTAGAGTGGTAGTTGAGGTATCTAACTCTGTTCCTATAAAAACTGTATGCTGCGATGGCAATAAGGCAGACTTTTCGAAGTTGATTGTAATGCCTAATTGATGGCAGAGTGTCAGAGTGTATTGTGTTGCCCGAGTCAATTGATGACTGGTGGCAGCAGTGAGGAGCCAATTGTCTAGGTATGGAAACACTTGGAATCCTAGCCGTCTCAGGAGAGCCGTGACCACTGCCATGCATTTGAACACTCTGGGGGCTGTAGTGAGACCAAAGGGCAAGGCTCGAAACTGGTAATGATTGGCTCCCAGCCAGAAGTGCAGATGATCTCTGGAGCGTCTGTTCATCTTTATGTGATAGTGCGCGTCCTTGAGATCTGCTGCTGCGGACCCCCTCTGCCGCGGGGGTGGCGTCTTCCGTTATAACCCCCTCCTCTACCTCTAGAGGGGGTTTCTCCACGTGTGTCCTGAAAGGCTCCCTGTGCTTTTTGGAACCACAGTTTCCCTCCCCTAGGGCCCTTGGGGTAGGGCCGAGTAGGGGTCAAAAAACAGACTCCAACGGCAGATAAGGTCTTGCCTTCCTGCTCACACCTGGTTAAAGTTTCCATTACTTTGGGCCCAAACAGTGATGAGCCATCGAATGGGGTATTAATAAAGGAAGACTTAAAGGGTTCCGCAAAGGAACAGAGACGCATCCTGGCTTGTGTTCGAAGAGCAATGCCCGAACTAGTGGCTCTACTCTAACCATCAGCTGCGTAGGATATGAGACGCATGGACGAGTTTACCACTGAGTTTAGGGTAGCGAGCTGGGCGTTGACTTTGTTGGCCACCCCTGCAGCTACCGCACTCTGGAGAGTCTCTCCTAGCTCTTTCAGGAGATCTATCTGTAGTCTCGTAAAGTGGGTTAAGTAGTTCTGTGATCGCAGAGAAAAAGTCGCTGAACTAAACATGCACTTCCCATATCTATCCATGACTCTAGAATCTCTGTTAGGGGGATGGATAGAGGTGGATGTCTCAGATACTTCCTTTTTGGTGGCTGCAGCTACCACCATGGCATTAACAGGCACTCCCTTTGTCAAAAATGGCTTGTCCACTGGGGCAGACATGAATTTATTAGGCTTACGAAGAACAGGTTCCATGGCTTCCGGTGACGCCCACGCCTTACGAGAAATCAGTTTCATGAGCTCGTCGTAAGGCGGAGACAGCCAAGAAGTGGAAGGTTGACACCCAAAAGCCTTCAAGAGCATGGCCTCATCCTCAGTAGGGGTCTTGGACTGCCAATCGGCCCTCTGACTAAGGATCTCTAGTATCTCTGCAAAGGAGATATCCTCAGAAGGGGATCGAGGGGACGCTTCTGATTCATCTAAGTCCGTGTCAGATGTCAAAGACTCCTGTGGGGAGTCTAAGTGCCTCCTCTTGCACACTCTCTTCCTGGGCACCTCCTCAGTGGGGGGATCTGGGGAGGGCTCAGAAGAGTAGGGGATGCCCTGTGGGGGTGCTTGAGGCTCGGGGTCTCTATGCTTAGAGGGACCGGTAGATGAAGAAGCACACACAGGAGCTTGAGGGGAGAGGGAAGGCTGAACCGATGCTGACGTTGTCTTTGGAGACAAAATTGTCCTCATAGCATTGAAGGCACCATGGCTCCGACGAAAAGGAGCGGACGGAACCGAGAGTACCGTCCGATCCTCCCACACCAAAACCCTGGGCTCCGAGCCCGAGGCAGGAGCCGAGCTCATCCGAGCCGAAGCCCCGAGAGGAAGAGTCAGCACAGACAAATCGGTTTGACTATCCTCCCCGACCCGACAGGAGAGCATCGGTTCCTAGAGTCCTCGGTCAGCGCCGAGGACATCAGAGTAGATGGAGCCGATAACACCAGTACAGGTATCGGCTCCAAGGGTTCGACGCCCATCGGTTCAGTTTCCTTCGGCTCCGAGAGTCCAGTACGGCTCGGAGGAGGAGTACACAAATCCGGTTCCATGGTCTTCGTCACTGACGAGCTGGTCAGGGCCGACAACAAGTTGGCAAGTCCTGGTGCCTGTAAAAGCTTCTGCACTAGCTGATCCATGTCCAAATCTGAAAGGCTGACTGAGGACTTAGCTGAATGCACCGAAGGTGCTGACTGGAGCAGAGGGGAAGAAGGAACTTCAGAGACCGGCATCAAAACCGAGAGCTGGCTCCGAATCAAAGGTACACTCTGTTCCAAAGTCTGTGGAACCGATGACCCTCCTAAAATTTTTGCCTTTTTTGTCACTTTGTCTGAAGATCTGGATTTTGAGGATTTGGAGGACGAGCTAGTACCCTCATGGCTACTCAAAACCTCAGAAAAAGATTGCTGCAGCAATCCCCTGTATATTAGCTCCCTCCTTCTCTCCAAGAGGACTCTTGAAGAAAAAGAATGGCAAATGCTGCAAGTGTCTTGGAGGTGTTTAGCCCCCAGACAGTAGACACATTGAATGTGTCCGTCAGTGACGGACATTTTCTGCCCACAATCTGGGCATTTTTTGAATCCCGATTTAGGATGGGATTTCTCCTTTTCATCCGACATGGTTAATAAGAAACAATAAACTGAAAGGAGTAAGACAGAAAAGTCTTTACTCACTTGTAAAGATCCACAAACTACTAAGCTCAAACTGGGCACTAACTATAACAATATAATTACAGATTATAAATATAGGGCTAAGAGGCCCACAGAGAAGAATCCTGACTATTAGAAAGACTAATAAGAGTAAATAGGGCTAAAGGCCCACACAAACCAAGAAGCCAAAAGGGCACTAACTATTTAAACTATTTAAAACTACCTAAACTATTGATTATATTAATAAACAACTTGATATTAACACACAACTATTTTAGTAACAAAAAGTAAAAGTTTTTTTATAAACTTGCTGTTATTTTTCCTGCAAATAGTCCGAGCTAGCTGGATCACTGAGATCTCTTGCCACGGCAAACTACATCCGAGGTAATTCCAGCAGTGCACTGTGGGATAAGGGGCTTGGTCTCGAGCTACTGGCAAACCTTGAGCTTTGCTATCGGTCGTATTGGAGCCGAGGATCGGCTCTGAACCCATCAGTGAGAATAAACGGCGAGATTTAACAACTTCACATTGCAGTGTTAGAAATAAACCAAAAAGTTGATCAGTGGATCAAGGACACAAAATTTCCAATATAAATAAAAAATGTCCACAAAAAGCTGAACAGCTGTTTATTCCAATGCGGATAAAAGTACAGGTAAGTGCTTTCGTGGTCTCTTCCGCTTCTTCAGACCAAAGATACTTAGCCAGCCAAGGTACAATATTTAAATATACTAACAACCAATCAAATCACACAATTAAAAACAATAAAATCAATGAGTTAATGGTCTACTCTTCAATGCTGGTTTTAAAGTAATACACTCATTCAAACCAGGCACACAGTTAGCTTAAAAATCTATTATCCACCTCAGTTCATTACATTCAGTTTTATTAGTAAGATCCGCCTCTCTAATATTCTTCTGCAGCAGACTCAAGACTAAACACTTAAAGGAATGTCCAGTTCCATTTTCAATTACATGTTTCGCTAGTGCACTAGTTTTTTTTTTATTCCTAATATCATTTTAGTATTCCATTATTCTCTCTAAGTGTACAGTTAGTCTTCCCTATGTAGAACCCAGTGCAGCACCTGCATTGTAGTAGGTAAACCAAATTTTTAGATTTACAGTCTGCATAAAAATTAAAAAAGATACACTTCTGTGTTCTCGGAAGTTCAATGGAAAGTGGGCTCCATATGGAGCTATGTACTTTACATCCACAACATGGAAAAGTACCTTGCCTTTCTAAACCCTATCTTGAGGTAAATGCTCTTTGTAACACAGGTGCTGCTTCAGGGATTTATTATTCCTGAAAACAAATGTAGGTGTCATACCTAGTCTATCTCTAAGCTCAGCATATGTAATAAGGACAGGCCAATTCCTTTTAACTACATCAGAGATCAAATTAATGTCATTGGACAAGGTAAATGATATTTTGGGTATACTATTTGCTAGATTTGGGACTTCCAGTTTAAGTAGCTATTAGACAGGCTAAAGGGTCAAATAAACTGTTTCATTTATGCATAAAAGACATTTAAGCAGAAAGAAAAATAACCTTGCTGGTCAAGCATGAGAGACAGTTTATTAAAAAGGAAAGATAATCATGAAGTGTGTAAAAAATACAGAAATACAGAATGTTCTTTTCTCAAGGGAAAGATACAATCTTGCCAGCTACAGAATGTTCCTTAATGGAATGTTAAATAAAGCACATACGAGAGAAAGACTGAGACCAAGGTTAGGAGGAGTAAATAAGGAAAATTACTGGACTGAAGCAATATAATATGTTGTGTTCAGGATAGCAGTTCAGTTAAGGTTAGTTAATTTGTTCAACCTGTTATTACAGAGAAGACTGACACTTGAGCCTGAGTACAGAAGGCAGGTCAAATAAAGGCTATATTACTTTACATTGTTCAGGACAATCAGATTATGACATGCAGTAACTCTGAACACTAATTGTTTATCAGCACTGTTAATAAAGACAGTATTCGGATATTGTGAACATCTAATAAAGCCTTACTGAATGAACTACAGTGTTTGGACAATTCATTCTGAAAAGTACACAAGACCTGGCCCATAAAGGAGAGACTGGCACCTGTTCAGCACAAGTTTGGATAATTAACAGATAAAGACTTTCGTTCTCAGTCTCATTACAGTGTTTCCAGTTAATTACAGTACAGTCTTATAAATTCTTACAATGATGCCTGAATAGGCCTGCTGTCTGAGGAGAGATATACAAATCTTGCAACTCAGCAAGCAGCTACTGTGAACAATCAAAAAAATCAGAGACCGTTGTAGTATGTAACCCTTTCAAATCCAGTTTCCAGTGCAACATATATTTTCTTAAGTTCACAGTGACTGTTTTTCCAAGTCAATACAGTAAAAGTACTATGGACATTTCAAAAGCACTCCGGAGGCGTTCCAGCTGTGAGGCCCCATTAAAGGTAATCAACAGTGCTACAGACCATCCATCAGTAAAGGTATCATTCATTTACAAACTTAGTCACACTACGTGTGTTTTACAAAAATCTACAGAATAGCAGTGTTTCAATCAACTACATGTGTTCTACAGAGCTAAATAATTCCAAGCAACCTTATCAGCAGCATTTCAGAACATAAAACAGAAAGAGCTGCAGTAAGTAACCCTTTCAAGTACAGTTTTTAGTGCAGCAACCAGCTTAACTTCAAGGTTTCATTAACAGTTTATAGTAACAGCAAATGTTTCATAATATACTTTTCAGCAGCGTACCAGTGTTTTTCCATAAAGACTGTAAAATATATACAGAATAAACCAGAAATGATGGCACTACAGTTTCTCATTACAGAAAAGACTTTTCAGTAAGACAGCAATACTTCATGCAGAAAAAGGACACAGCACACAACCTCTGCAAATAATCAACACAGCTGTTAACCAAAGTGCACAGCACCAATTTTTACTTCAGAATTGCCTCAAACAACTTTAGCAGACCAGTATTAAATCAAAGCAGTGTTGCTTCAGAACATAAAAGGCATTATCCAGTTAACAGCTATCTCCACAAACTTTTAAGTTTCCAGTGTGATGTCACACAGCCAAAAAGCAACAAAAAAGGTTAATAAGCTACAGACAATGGCACACATTCTTCCAAGACCATAAAGTTATGCAAGACTTTATATGCATTTTTTTAATTAACAGCTCAGGAAAGTTTAAAGTTATCATTAAAAGTCATTTCCATACCTGTTGTATACACATGTCAAGTAATACTACTACAATTAAAACATCAGTAAATCTTTGGTTTACTTTTAAAAAATGTTCTCTTAAAGTTAAAGGTTATTAGCTCAAGAATGTTAAATATGTCTAAACGCAAAAGG
Source organism: Protopterus annectens (assembly GCF_019279795.1). NCBI lineage: Eukaryota > Metazoa > Chordata > Ceratodontiformes > Protopteridae > Protopterus > Protopterus annectens. The sequence goes on from NC_056733.1 coordinate 693,095,458, forward strand.
TTTAAATCACAGAAGCAAGCTAATGAGTCAGTTTCTGTCAATACGGTCATAAACTTAAATGTAAATGCTTCAGCACATACAATTTAGCATAATGATTTCAGTTGTAGTATAGTTTCACATACAAATGTTCAGAATGTAATAGATGTAATTCAAAATACAGAATTATGTTGCAGAATTAACCATACAAATGTCAACATAGTCAATGGACATACAATTCAGGCAATGTCTCAAGTTCACATTACTTTAGTTTCTTATTTTCAGAATCACGTGCAACAGTTGCACTGAAAGGAGATGAGGAATCAGAGTGCAGATTTTAATAAAGTAAATTCCAGTATAACTTAAGAACGAATGCATTCCATAGCTATCTGTAAAGATCAGAGCATTAATCTGTCATTGTTTAAGGTTAAAAAGAAATAACATCATGTAATGTTTGACACATTATATTTTAAAATAAAAAAATTAAAGATAAAAAAAATATTTCATTGTTTACAGATGAATCAATTTCAGTTACATATAGATCTTTATTAAAAGATACAAATGCAGTTTTGTCAGGATTTAAAAGGTCAAAGATTACAGGAGCTAACAGTTCAAAGTGTAGTAGCTCTGTACTAGGTATAAACATGTCATTAGAGTTATATGCTGTTTTAGACAAGATCTGTGCAAATGTACAGATTTTAAAGAAATTGGCTACGACTGGAACATGCAGATTTATGGGTTAAAGATAAAATAAATTCCAGTTCAGCTGACACAGCTGAAGTGCTCAGAAAGACATATTGGATAAGGCCAGTTAGAAAAAAGGGTAACTGTATACCTCTATGTCTTGTAATGTATATCAGAACTAAAAGTCAAATTAATTCGCAGAATAAAGGGTTTACAGTTACAGTTTTGGCAAATGAAATTTTTGTGTTATTGTTTTATTTAAGAGTTTTGTATTTAAGTGTTGCAATGCATAAACAATAAGCAATGATATAGACAGAGACAAAATAATGCTTGCTAGTTTACAGAATGTAAAATTTTAAGTCAATACTACATTGTAAAAGTGACAACACAATTAGGAATTTAGATCCTATGTATAAAAGCGTACATTATGTAATCAGTTTCAGACTGTACATGTTTCTTATGGAAATGGCAGCTTGCCTAGCACATCAGTTGAAATTAGAGCCAGCCTAGCAAGCTGAATTAAACACAGTACTATATGTCATAAGTCTGTATGGCAAAAATCAATTTACGGTTTTACTACTTATCCAAGAAAATTATAGACCATAATGATAAATTCTTGCAGCATTCAGTACTACTGAAAAGTTAAATGACATCAGCTAAAGAAACGGTTACAGTAAGACAGTGGGTGGAGTTTCACTCACAGAACAGTACGTTAAAATCTAAGGGTCACAAGACAAAATGTAAAAATTTCAACAGTTAAAATTAATTTTATATAGGTGCAGAAATGCACAGTGTTGCATTACTATTTAGTTTCATTTGATATTATCAGTTTATATAGGTGCAGACATGCAGTGTTACATTACTATTTAGTTTCATTTGAGATTATCAGTTTTCTTACAGACTTGCAAGAGCTTATTAGCAGTAAATGTTTATTTCATGCACAAAAATGTAAATAAAGTCAGCACAGTAAGCAATGCTATCACTTTATAGTTGTTAAAGCTACAAATGTTTATTTCATGCAGAAAATGTAAATAAGGTCAGGGCAATAAGCAATGTTGCAACTGTTAAAGAACAAATGTTATCTTAAGGATCTAATACTAAATACAAACAAAAACTTTAGTCACCCAGCCTTGCACAAAAAAAAAAAAATGAAAAAAGAGGTTTAAAATGCCTAACCATTTCGACATTAAAGCAGGCTTTCCTTTACCTCATCAGTGACTGCGACAATGTAGAGTAAAATTTGGCAAGAGGTGTGGTGCAGAAGCTGACTGTGTGTTTCCGACTGGGACAATGCAGAGTAAAATTGGGCAAGAGCTGTGGTGCAGAAGTTGACTGTGTATGGGTTTTAGTTATTTCTTCAATGTTTGTTTAAAGTTAAAATATATGAGTTAAAGCAAGTATGCATGTTTTCAGACAGTTATTTAGCAGTAGTGGTTTTCAGACTGTTTACAGTCAAAATGCTTTCGTGGTTTCAGACAATTATAAAGTAAAATTATGTATGTTTTCAGACAATTGTACAACAATACTAGTTTTCATTTTATCTATGTTCAATCAAAATGTTCTCATGTTTTCAGACAATAGTACTAGTTTTCAGTCTATGTTCAATCAAAATGATCTCATGTTTTCAGAAAACTGTACAATAGTACTAGTTTTCAGTTTATCTATGTTCAGAAAATGTTCTCATGTTTTCAGACAATTGTACAATAGTACTAATTTTAGTTTATCTGTGTTCAGATAATACTGACAAAAAACAGATTTCCATTAATTCCGTTAATTTTCCATCTGTGTTCATGTAACACTGTCAGAAAGTTCTCATGTTTCAAACAATTTGTCAACAGTACTAGCTTTCAGTCTATGTTCAGGCAATAACAGTTTGGTTTTCAGAATATAACATGTACCAGTTTTAATTGTATTTTATCTGTGTTCAGTTAACACTGGCAAAAGACATTATTTTAGCATTAGTTTCCAGAATATACACAGCTATGTTAAATGTTCAGTATACGCTAATGTAAATTTCAGTTAAGATTCAGAATATGACATTCATATTCAGTTATGTGTTCAGTATAGTACATTTCAGTCAAATATAAAATAATAGTTACTTCACATTATTCAGTCATTAGTTTAAGAGAAAAGTAACAGAATTACATTATTTAGTCATTAGTTAAGGATAAAGCGACAGAATCATTTTATAGGCTTATTAAAATAAGTTATCTAAACAATAGGTAGTAATAGTTATTCAGTATACTCAAGGTATAACATGGCAGGCTTAATTTGTCAATTTACAAATTACAGTACACTTTACAAGACAGTAACAGAAAATGCAAAGGTACAGACCTGAAATACAGAAAGCATAAGTTTAGTAAACTATTAAGATAAGTTATCTAAAAAAATAGGTAGCAATAGTTATTTAATGCACTCAAGGCATACATGGGCAGGCTTAATTTGTTAATTAGTTTACAGATTACAGTGCACGTTTACAGATTACAGTGGACTTTGCATAATTATTGTACATTATTCAGAAATTAAAAGGCCACTAACAGACAATGCAAAGGTACAGACTTGAAATACAGAAAGTATATGTTTTAGTAAACTATTATAGCTCATTAATATTCATAAAAGTTAAAAAAGGTAAGTAGCACTATAGAGCAAATTTAAATAAAAATGTATAGACACAAGTTAACACAGAATATGGTAATTATGCTTCAAGACCACTTATAAAGTTATATTTTTAGTGCAGATTTCAATTAGTCTTCAGAAAATAGCCATCATGCTTAACAGGCTATACAATAAAAAACACCACAATAAGATGTAAATCTATAAACAGAAAAAGGTTTCATTTGCTAAAAGAGAAAGACATAGAACACTAAAGCACCAGTTCATAAGGTAAAATACATAGGTAATAAACACTAACTTTACCATTACAACATACAGAGATATGAAAAAAATAAATTGGCAGGATCAACAGTTCATGCTCTGTCTAATTTAAATAAAGATCCCCAAACACAGGTTAATCAGCTTTAAAAGCCACAGAATTAAAAGACACTAATTTTCAGAATAACGTACAGGTTTTTAAATATATCACTCATACATCAAAACCTAGACTTACAGACTCTAAAGACTATGAATCTAGGTAATATAAAAATCAAATCATAAAGTTAGACTTCAGGCCATAAATGCTCAAGTGACCCTAGTGGTCAAAATTAAAACTGCAGGATGACCAAATAATTTTCTTTTTTATTTTCAGATTATGAGTCATGTAGCATAAAGCTGTATACTGCAGATAGCTATTTAAATGCAAGGTAACCCCTATAGACTTTTGTCAGGGACCACAGGGGCAACTGGTAGATTATGGACTTCCATTTTAAAGTAGTTATTAGACATGCTAAAGGGTAAAATAATTGTGTTTCATTTATGCATAAAAGACAATTAAGCAGAAAGAAAAATAACCTTGCTGGTCAAGCATGACAGACAGTTTATTAGAAAGGAAAGATGAGCATAAATTGTGTAAAAAAACTACAGAAATAAAGAATGTTCTTTTCTCAAGGGAAAGATACAATTTTGCCAGCTACAGAATGTTCCTTAATGGAATGTTAAATAAAGCAAATATGAGTCAAAGCCTGAGACCAAGGTTAGGAGGAGTAAATAAGGAAAATTACTGGACTGAAGTAATATAATATGTTGTAGTCATGATAGCAGTTCAGTTAAGGTTAGTTCGTTGGACCTGTTATTACAGAGAAGACACACACCTAAGCCTGAGTACAGAAGGCAGGTCAAATAAAGACTATATTAGTTACGTTGTTCAGGAAAATCAGATTATGATATGCAGTCACTCTGAACACTCATTGTTTATCAACACTGTTAATAAAGACAGTATTCGGATACTGTGAACATCTAATAAAGCCTTACTGAATGAACTACAGTGTTTGGAGAATTCATTCTGAAAAGTACCAAAGACTTGGCCCATAAAGGAGAGACTGGCACCTGTTGAGCACTAGTTTGGATAATTAACAGATAAAGACTTCGTTCTCAGTCTCATTAAAGTATTTCCAGTTAATTACAGTATAGTACAGTCTTATCAAGTCGTACACTATTGAAACAAGTAGATTGACTACATTGAACTGTATCTTCATGAGCTGAAAAATAAGGTTTTGCCATGGTCTGTCTATGACAGTATACATCCTCAATTGTAGTATGGATCTCAGAAAGAGAGTAGACTCACTCAACAAAGTCATGTCTGAGGGACTCTAAAAGCACTAACATTTCATCACTATAATGTAACCTCATAATTCCGATAACCTGGCCCCTCAGAACATTCTTAGGTACATGTCTAGGATGCATGCTGATTTTATCTAATAAATTATTCTTTTGGTAGGTTTTCTTATAAACACTAGTATTTAACTGACCTAACATACCCGTGACATGTACCTAAGAATGTTTCAATAATATACCCAGAATATCATTAACCTGACCTATGATGCAGTTAAAAGGAATTGGCCTGTCCTTATGACAGATGCCGTGCTTAGAGATAGACTAGATAAGACACTTAAATTTGTTTTCAGGAATAATAAATCCCTAAAGCAGCACCTCTGTTACAAAGGGCATTTACCTCAGGATAGGATTAAATCAGAAAGGCAAGGTACTTTTCCTTGTCGTAGATGTAAAGTATGTGGTTCCATATGGAGCACACTTTACACTGAACATTCGAGAATACAGAAGCATTATCTTTTTTAATTTTTTTGCAGACTATATATCTAAATATTTGGTTTACCTAGTACAATGCAGGTGCTGCACTGGTTTCTACATAGGGAAGATTAACCATACCCTTAGAGAGAGAATAACTGAACCCGTAAAGAGAAAATAATTGAACACTGCTCTTCACCCTTTTTACTAATCAACTCCCATCCAACATTTCCAAAGCTTCGATAGTCCAACATGCAGACGATAGCACCATAATATGCGCAGCCAACACTCTAGACCTCCTCCTCTCCCAAACACAAGAATACTTTTCCCTAGCCAAAACTTGGATATAAATCAAAACATTATTCTTAATCCAGCTAAAACAAACTTACTCCTCTTCAGCCCCCATAGATCACTACCCCCCATATAGCTTTACAATGTCCTCGTATAACAATAACACCCTCACCCCTACCAATCACACCAAACTGCTAGGCTTGGAAATTGACAATCACCTTAGATTTGACATACACATTTCCCAGGCCATAAAAAACTTGGTCTACTCTATCGCAACAAACAATTTCTCTCCAACCAATCCAAAGTTACAATAACCAGGACACATCTACTATCCACCTTACTTTATGCCTCCCCGGCGCTTACCAATCTCTGAAAAACTGACCTAAACAAACCTGACAGCTACTATAATAAGATAGCTA
>NC_056733.1:693809007-693825657 GCF_019279795.1 Protopterus annectens
CTTATATCACTACTAGAGCTCTTCTGACAATTAATATAAGTATTCCTCTTTTCCCTTTTCCCTGATATTCTGCAGAATATCCATCCTGAAATCCTTTCTTTATCAGACCACTGACATTCCAAAATAATATGTCAAGAGTCACCATTATGGTGAGAAGTCGTTATTACCACATATTATATATGGCAGCTTTTTAAGTGTCTAATTCCAGCTTTTATGGTACATGCATCCTTTAATGTTTGGCGGGTTAATCCTTTGTACAGATTTTTTCTTATCATCAGCATTGGAACTTATGTCACATTTTATAAGATGTTTTGTTTTAATAAAAACCATCAAATGAGAAACCAAATACACAGTTAGAATGTATTAACTTATAGGTTCATAGGTAGGTACTAGGTTATCTGCCAAAAGGCATTTATAAGCCTAGCCAGAATGTGTTGCCTTTCGCCGCCCCCTTAGATTAGTTCCCTGTGCCTCTGTCCAGCAGAGCCACTGAAGTGATCCCCGGGGTAAACTTCCTGTTTCCCATCCACTCATCAAGGTTTCTGGAGTGTTAGTGTGGAGCTCTGCCTAATGTAGTTTGGAATCTTGTTCCAGAGCATGGGAAGTCTCTGGGACAGGAATCTATCCCTCCAGCACGTCCTATTTATTGTTGTGGTGAGGTTTAGATCCCTAGAGTGTGTGGCTCAAGGGGATATGGTTTTCTTTAGGTGGAGCATGTCCATCAATTCTGGGTTCAACATGGCCTTGTATGTCAGGCAGAGATCACCTCTGAGCAGGCGGTATGCAACCGAGTACAGCTGGAGGTTCTTCAGTCGAGCTGCATGGGGCATCTGTTTGAGGCCAGTGATCCTCTTGGTGATGTACTTCTGTGGTCTTTCCAGCTGTTGCAGGTGTCTTGTAAGGTACATCCCAAATGGGGCGTTGTACTCTATGATGGATCTGATGAGTGATGCTTAGAGAGGCACAATGACCTCTTTTGATCTGGATGCAAACCTTTTTGTAATTAGGTGGGCAACATAGAAGGATTTTCTAACCACTTTGGCAATGTGATTATCAAAGGAAAGATTAGTATCTACTTGGGTCCCCAGATCTCTTATTTCGTCTTCCGTATTTAGGGAGCTACCACCTATGTGGTAATTTGTGGGTACTTTGTTTTTTGCAAAGGGGATGACTATGCACTTTTTGGCATTTAGCTTGAGACCATGGTTTTGACACCAGGTATGTGTCTCAGTGAGACCCTTTTGGAGTATGTCTGTATCAGCCGGAGAGTCAATTATAGCCCCTAGTTAGCAGTCATCTGCAAACTTGGTCAGCCGTAGTCCTCCTGTGCTTGCCTGTACCTCTGAGAAGTATATGCCGAACAGGAGGGGTCCTAGGACTGAGCCACTTGTAACTGGTTTAGAGTCAGACCTAGCTCCTGCAACTCTTACCATGTGGGTTCTGTCCGTGAGCCAGTTGGCAACCATCTCGTGATGCAGGGGTTTATGTTCAGGCTGGTGAGCTTGTCTATAATACCAGAATGGGGAATGGTGTCGAAGGCCTTTGCGAGGCCTAGGTAGGCTGTGTGGACCACCTTTCCCTCATCTATAGCCTTGGTAACTGTCTCAAAGAAGTCCACCAGGTTTAGGAGGCATGATCTGCCCTTAACAAAGCTGAACTGGTTAGGTCCAGTGTTTGGAGGTTCCCAATGTCTCTGTTAATGAGATTCATGATGATGTGCTCCATAGCCTTGCAGACCAAGCTAGTCAGGCTTATAGGGTGATAGTTTCTGGGGTCTGTTGTGGCTCCACCTCTGTGGAGTGGCATAACCATTGCTGTGTGCCACTCTATGGGCACGTAACCTGTGGAGAGACTGAGTTTGAACAGTGTGTTTAGGGTTAGTTCATCTTTGAGCTCATGCAGGACACAGCCTGGGACACCATCTGGTCCCATTGATGCTGTGTTTTTCGCTTTGGAAAGGGTTGTTTTAACCTGAGTGTCTGTGATTTCAGGGGCACTACATTCTTCTGGTATGGTTATGGGCCCTTTTGGGGGTGAGAGGAGGGGGGTGAAGTTTGCATTGAACCTGTCTGCCAGAATGGTGGTGATATCGGTTGGTTCAGTGTATTTTGTGCCATTCTGCACTAACTCTGTGCAGATCTGGGAATTGCCACTTAGATTCTTGACAGAGCTAAAGAATGTCTTATGGTTATCTTTAGAGTCCTTGGCAATTTTTCTTTCGAAGCTAGCCTTGGATGATTTTGTGAGGGATCGTAGTTTCTTGCTGATACTGATCAGGGATGTCTTCCCCTCTTGGGATTTTACTCTTTTCTGTACTAGTTTCATCCTTCTGTTGTATAGCTTGTTTATGGCAGGGGTCCACCAGGCTGGTTTCCTTTTCTTGGAGGAGTGAGTCTTGGTTTTGCTTGGGATAGTACAATCCATGCATTCTTGTAGGTGCCCGTAGAGTGCATTAGTAAAGGATTTTGCAGCTTGGGCAGTGTTATCCTTTAACTTGGGGGATTTGAAACTTTCCACCTCGGATGGACCTCGAACAAATATCCATAACTATTTACATCTTCAAATAATGAAGTTTAACCCTCCTAATAGGAATTTGCGCCAAATAGACAGCTGCTAATACAGTCCCTAGTTAACCTGAAATTGAGTTTATCCATGCTACAGCAGATGTTATCACCTGTGCTTCTACTTAAACTAATTTGCGTTTTTTTTATCTTTATTCCCCCACCCCAAGATGTGAAAGCTACTTGCATACTTTCAGAAATAATTAACTTTTAGCCATGAAGAAACCAGTGTTCTGTCCTTTACTGCCTTATTATTAGCTTGCTTCCATGGAAAAGAAAGAGGAAAAAGGATAAATAAAGTCCTCTGTTGCAGACAGAATTACAAGTTGAAACATTTACTGCTAAAGGAAAACTTTTCATTATATTCAATGTTCTCGTATTTACTTGTTTCCACCTAAAATGTATTAGACTAAGCCAAAAGTCTTAATTTAGACATTCACCTATGCAGAAGTAAGAGAAAGCTTATCAGCTGTACAAAGGTTATGATCTATGTACTTTTACACCCACTTCAACAAACAAAGATTACAGCCTATTAATTTAAACATGCTTTTGCCTAGCTTTTCTTCTGTTTTTGCACTGTAATGTCTACATTTCCTAATACCAAAAAAGAAAAGAGGAAGGAAAAAAAGGCATCAGTTTACTTTAATAATTTTATCACATACAAGAACAACTAAAACTACTTAACTATAAAATATGCGATTTATATTGAGACAAGTTTCATAGAAATACTGCTAAGAAAAAAATTGTTTTACTTACAGTTACCTCTTTCCTTCCTCCTCTTCTCCATTTAGAATTCTTCCAAACATTAATTACATGAAGTAAATGCCTTTCAGTTCCAAACAAGTTTAACAAAGTCAACAAATGTCCACTATTTTATTTTTATACATCCATACTTCACAAATGAGACTGATGCTCTGCATTCTGACATGTATTCACTAAATTCCATGTTGCTGGTTATCTCCCTTTTCATCCCATCTCCCAACTCAAGATTTCCAGTTCAGTTCCATGGTGCTCCTGATTCTTCTGGTTAACTTCTGTGTTCTTCTCTGTCTCTCAAGCATTTTCCTTTGGAACAGTGTGTGACACCCCAGCACTGGCCCAGTAATCAGGGAGCCGCAATCCTCACCACTGGCAACAGTGGGGAACATACACACTGGGAGGATGACAAGTACACACACAATAAAGTGCAATTTCCCTTAGCAGCACACAGAAATCACAGTCTGGAGCTGGTTTCTCCCTCTTTCTCCAGAACCCCAATAAGACTCCCCACTGGCACAGCTATAGGGTTAAGATCTCAGCTGAGTGGCCAAACCAAGATCTCCAGTACCTTCTCCATCCAATCAGTGCTTTGTGCCCTTGCCCAAGTAGCTGACACACACACACTCTTTGTGAATTTATTTACATACAAATACCCACACACACTCCTGGGAAAGGCTGGCACAGGTTTATTAGCTATGCCCCATTCTGCCCAGACTATAAGGTAGTTCTGACTGCCACCAGCCACTCTTTATCAGCTACTTTAAGGCTCTTAACAAAAGATGTTCAATCCTACTGTGTAATGTTACTATTAATCCAAATGGTAGTTTGACCAAGCACCAGGCTATTAGGAGTGGCCTGCACAGTGTCACCAAATAGATATGCAAGTACTCTAAGAGCTTAAATATTTCTACACAGACCAGCCACAACTAAAATGTTTAAATATATTTAATAATAAGTAATAAAAGAACAAGATAATGCTAAATAAGTAATCAGTTATATCAGAGTTCAAAATCACAGGAAATATTTAAAACAACATGACAGGGCAGTTTCAAATAAAAAAAGAAAACATAGCTATACTTTACTATATTCCCAGCTGAATCTAAAAGAGTTAATATGCACTAAAAACTTACTTACAGAACAACATGCAGGCAGACGTGGTGAATAGATGTTCCTGTTAGGTCAAAGACAAAATATGAAATGCCCTCTCTTTCTCTCTGAGAGTTCTTAAATTAATATCAAATATTTCTGCTAGGTTAGCGTGGATGACATCACTTTTTCTCACCTGACTTTAGTTCCTGAGTTAAACCCCCATTGTCAGAAACTACCAACGTTTTAGCATCTCCCTGTGAAAAATACATATCTCTCAGATATTTGTAACTGCTGTAAGACATAAAACAATAAAACACAAAATAATGCAGAAGGCACCTGAGTTTTAGACATCCTGTCTCCTTGCTGCTTTGAAATTAACTTTTGTAGCACAATCATAAAACAATTTAATTTCAACTATTTTCTTGACGTTTTGCAAATTAACCTTCTATGTCTAGTTCCCACTGTTAAAACATATACATTTATATGTGTACAATAGTTTATATACATTTCTGCTCTAATCCAGCAGGGCACACTGTGGTCGTATATTCAGGCTCATCACTATACAAACTCTGTTCAACACATACTTCTGTACCAGCAGATTAATATACACATAACATACAGTTCTAATACATTTGTAAGACAAGCATATGAATCATGTTGATATTCACAAATGACGTGATTATTTACAAAATGCCAGATTGCTGTGCTGGCAGTATCTCCTTTTGTCATACTTCTATATAAATCATAGTAATATTCACCAATGACATATAATTATTTACAAAATTTCAGCTAGCTGGGTTGGCAGTATTTCCCTTTGTCCCCCTCTGGAAAACTCAAGCTAGTTTTTCAAGTGACCCTTGACAAACATTGCTTGAGAGGGTGAGCCTTTCTGAGAATACCTTAACCCATTACTTGTTTTGAGATTCCAGCTGCCTTGGCATTGCTGACCCCAGTACAGTGCTGCACTGTCCCATCACATGCCTGCAACCCTTGGCTCCACCATAGTAATTTGGGATTTTCCTGGCTGGATCCCTGTAGCCATAGATCCCTCTCAGACTTCTCCTGCCTTGTACTTCAAATACTTAGCACAAGGGCCTCCTGCCTAGCAGTTCTGTCATGTAGTTAACATCACTGACCTTCCTTACCACTTTGAAGGGTCCCTCCCTAGCTGACTGCAGCTTATTGTGTCTGACTGGAATGAGAACCATTACCTGCTGCCCCACAGCATACTCTCTAGCTCGAGCATTCCTGTCATACCAGACCTTTTTCTGCTGTTGGGTTTCTAGCCCATGAGCTCCCTCAGCCTTGTCCTGAAGTTTAGGGCATATGCCACAGCATACTCCTTATGGGATTCACACTCACGCTCCCACTCATCTCAAATCAAATCTAGAGGTCCCCTCGCCCTATGCTCATACAGCAACTCAAAGGGTGAAAAACCTGTGGATTCCTGAGGCACCTCCCTGTAAGCAAACAATAGATGGGGCAAATATTTGTCCCACTCCTTCTTGAACTGGTCTGCAAATGCCCGTAGCATGGCCCTGAGTGTAGAGTTTAGCCTCTCATCAAGACCATTAGTCTGGGAATGGTAGGGGGTGGTCTTTAGGTGCTTCACCCCACAGTGCTTCCACAGACAAACCAGCAGGTCTGACGTGAAATTGACACCTCTGTCAGTCAGTATTTCTTTTGGGAAACCTACCCTGCTGAAAACCTCTAACAAAACATTTGCCACCTTTTTTGCCTCAATGAAGGACAGAGCCACCACCTCAGGGTATCTGGTAGCATAATCTGCTACCACTAGGTTATACTTTTTCCCACTGGAACTTGGGGTACTCAGAGTCCCCACAATATCCATAGCTACCCTCTGAAATGGCTCCTCAATCACAGGCAAAGGCATCAAAGGAATTTTCACCTTGTCTCTTGCCTTGCCTACCTTTTGGCACTGCTCACAGGTCCTGCAGTACCCTGTTACATCTCTGGAAATCCTAGGCCAATAAAAGTTCTGCATAATATGTCTCTTGGTTCACTTTATGCCCATATGACCTGCAAAAGGAATATCATGGGTTATGGCAAGAAGTGCCAGATGGTAGGCTCTGGGCACCACTAACTGCTGTAGTCTCTCACCTGCTAGTGCTCCCTCAGAGGTCCACTCTCTATACAGTAACCCTTTGTCCCAGTATACAGATTTTCCCTTCCCTTGAGAATCAGGTGCCTCACTAGCTATGCCCCTCAGGCCTTGTAATGTAGGGTTTGAGAGCTGATCCTGTCTCAGCTCTTTCTTGGTAACCTTTCCCAGCTTCCCTTCCACAGGAAGTCTAGTTTTCTCAAAGGCAGTGCCACACTGTCAGCCTGGGTAGTATTACTCGCTTCTGCCCTTGCAGTCATTCTGTCCAAGGGAACATCAGTACCTACAAGCAGCTGTGGCTCCCCTTCAGTCTCACTGCTACAGGGTAGCTCCATCCCTGAAGTAACTACCTCACCAGTCCTGGCTGCAAGTGTGTTGTCTGTTTTCCCCCAGGCTACCAGTCACACCTGCTTATCTCCAAGCCTGACTGCATGTAACTGCATGCACACAAGGTACTGCATTATCAAAATTATTCCCTATCAGGACATTTGCAGGGATATTCTCAAACACACCTACTTGCTTTCTTTCTTTTCCACCCTCCCAGTCAAGGTGAACCCTAGCCAAAGGTATTTGGAATGGGATCCATCTTAAAACTCTGACTGGAGTAGACTGCCCAAGCAAGTAGTGCTCCTCTTTAACCATTGCAGGCATCACAATGGTTAGGTCATAGGCTGTGTCTCTCTTAGAAATGGCCTCTTTCCCATTTACTAAGATAGGATAAAACCTCTTGTGGTAGTTTGGTACCCTTGTTGTCTCAAGACAACTTACTGCTGGCAGTCTGTTATTCGCACTTACTGGCTCTCCCTCCTTTTGTTCCTCACCTTGCCTCCGTGGACATCTGTATGCTACATGGCCCCTCTGGTTGCTTTTAAATCATTTAACCATTGGTCCTGGACTTGTACCTGGACTACTGGCTTCCCCCTGCTACTGGCGGACTCTGTTGGGGCAGTCTTGGCAGCCCAGACTGCCCCTGCTACTGGCAGACTCTGTTGGGGCAGTCTGGGCTGCCCACCGTGGGTTCCCTTAGACCCATGAGCAGCACTGGGTATCCCTTTCCTGTGAAGTGATGCCCTGCTTGCTAGGTATAGGTCTCCCTTTTTCCCCAACTCATCTTCTGAGTTGCATTCTCTATCTACTAACCAGATTCTCATGTTCTCAAGCAAAGTGCTAAGGGCATGTTCTCTCACCAAAAGGTCTGCCAGCCCTTCAGAAGTGGTGACCTGACATCCACTCACCCACCTATGAAAATAAGTGCTTAGTTTGGCAATATATTCACATACACTTTCATCTGCCTTGCATCTATGCTCACAAAACATTTTCCTATAAGCTTCAGGTGTTAACTTAAAACAGTTTAACAAACAAGTTTTGACAATATTATAATTTAAGCAATCAGTATCAGACAATTTAGAAATAGCAGTTACAGCTTTACCATGGAGTAAGGGGGTCAGGAACCGTACCCAGAGCCCTTGGTCAACATTATACTGTTTACATACCCTATCAAACATATGAATGAAAGTATCAAAATTATCCCCCTCTGTAAATTGTGGAAGAAATGTACTGACCTTTGTTGCTTCTGGGGTTTGGTTACTCCCTTCTCTATTACCTCCATGACCCTGGGGAAGAGTCAGCATCTCCTTTTCATGTAGCCTCTGCCTCTCATTCTCTTCAGCTTACAGACCTCACAGTTTCTCATTTTCCTCAGCCTCCAGATGTCTCAGTCTCTCTGCTGCTTCTATTTCCAAATGTTTGGTCTTCAGTTCAAGTCTCTAACTCCAGATGGATCTTTAAGTCCTCTGTGGAAAGGCTGAACTGTCCATTTTCTGAGAGTTGTACATTCCCAAGGCCAGTCTGATTGTTCTCCTGGTTACTATTCTGTGAAGAAGCTGTGACTAAAGCTGCAATAATTTCTGCTTTAGTCAGGTTAGCATGCACCAGTCCTTTACCTGGCACATCTCAGTCAGTGGCTCCTTGTCAGCTTGCCATACTTCTATGCTGACATGCTTGCCTGCTCACCCTGACTAGCTAAGCTACCAAAAAAATAAAACAATTGTGATTTGAAACTCTGAATGTTCACTGTGTGGCTGAATGAGAGTACAAACACCTTCAGTAACCACTGTTTACAGGCTACAGGAATTCAATAGCTACACCACTGCAAGTCAGTTAATATGTGATGTGGATATCCCACCACTGCCCACCAATTAATATGTGATGCCCCAGCACTCGCCTAGTAATCAAGGATCCTCAGTCCTCACCGCTGGCAACAGTGGAGAATGTACACACTGGGAGGATGACAAGTACACAAACAGTAAAGTGAAATTTCCCATAGGAGCACACAGAGATCACAGTAAGTGTGGGGCTGGTTTCTCCGTCTTTCTCCAGATCTCCAATAAGTCACCCCACTGGCACAGCTATAGGGTTGAGATCTCAGATGAGTGGCCAAACCAAGATCTCCAGTACCCTCTCTGTCCAATCAGTGCTTCATGTCCCTGCCCAAGTAGCTGACACAGACACTCTTTGAGATTTGATTTATATACAAACATACACACACATGCCTGGGAAAGGCAGGCACAGGTTTACTAGCTATGCCCCCTTCTGCTAGACTATAAGGTAGTTCCAACTGCCACCAGCCACTCTTTATCAGCTACTTTAAGGCCCAAATACTACTGTGTAATGTTACTATTAATCCAAATGGTAGTTTGACTAAGAGCCAGGCTATTAGGAGTGGCCTGTACAGTGTCACCAAATATATATGCAAGTACTTTAAGAGCTTAAATATCTCTAAACATACCAGCCACAATTAAAAGGTTTAAATATATTTAATAATAAATAATAAAAACAAGACAATACTAAATAAATAATCAGTTACATCACAGTTCAAAATCACAGGAAATATTTAAAACAACATTGCAGGACAATCTCAGATAAATAAAGAAAACATCAAGCTATAGTTTACTATATTTCTATCTGAATCTAAAAGAGTTACTATGCCCTAAAAGCTTACTTTCAGAACAACAAGCAAGCAGACATGGTGAATGGATGTTCTTATTAGGTCAAAGACAAAATACAAAATGCCCCACTCTTTCTCAGAGAGTTCTTAAATTAATATCAAATATTATTGCTGGATTACCTTGGATGACATCAAGTTTGTCACCTGACTTTAGTTCCCAAGCTAACCCCCCCCCCATTGTCAGAGACTACCAACATTTTAGCATCTCCCTGTGAAAATACATATCTCTCAGATCTTTGCAACTGCTGGAAGACGTAAAACAATAAAACACTTACAAATAAATGCAGAAGGTACCCTAATTCTAGACATCCTGTCTCCTTGCTGCATTGAAACTAACTTTTATAGCACAATCATAAAACAATTTAATTTCAACTATTTTCTTGAAGTTTTACAAGTTAACCCTCTATGTTATAGTTCCCACTGTTAAAACATATACATGTATATGTGTACAATAGTTTATATACATTTCTGCTCTAATCCAACAGGGCACACTGTGGTCACAGATCCAGGCTTAGCACTGTACAAACCCTGTTCAAGATGCACTTCTGTACCAGCAGTTTAATATACACATAACATACAGTTCTAATACATTTGTAAGACAAGCATATGAATCATGTTGATATTCACAAATGACATATGATTATTTACAAAATTCCAGATAGCTGTGCTGGCAGTATCACCTTCTGTCACATTTCCATGTAAATCATAGTAATATTCACAAATGACATATAATTATTTACAAAATTCCAGCTAGCTGAGCTGGCATTTCCCTTTGTCACACAGTAGAAAGGTTTCACTGGCAATGCATCACAGTGTGCTTTATTATCAGAAGAATGAGAAGCTGAGTCCCCTTCTGCTTGATGTCTCATTTGTGTTAGACAAACTTTTACATTTCCTCCTTAGGCTGCTCTGCATCAATGAATTACTTAGATCCATACCTCTCAACTTCTTATCGCAAGATATCCAGACAAAGCTAGATAATAGGGGGGTTGAGACAAAGAGTCAAAAATACAGACGTTTTAAATATTGCTCTTATTAACTTAGAAAATTGGTAGAATAATGGGATTTGTATTTGCATGCATTTTCTGAAGGACATGAAGTCTGAAACTCAACTATTATGTCATTATTTATTGACTTCAGTTCTCTGGGATTTGCCAGAAAACCACACATTTTAGGAGGGACAGATGAAAAATATGAGGTAAAAATTTGGATATTCTGCAAAAATCTGGACATTGAAGAGGCATACTTAGATTCCCCAGGAAAAAATATTCTTCAGCTGAATACAGCAGCTTGAATTTCACACCTTCCTTTTGACATGGTCTGATTACTGGAAGAAATTTGTTTCTCTTCTGTCTGGTGTACAGTGAATAATCATTTTCATCAAACACTACACTGTCTCCAAGTTGTAATATTTTGCCCTTTTGCCACAGTTTTGTCAAGATCAATGCTTTCTGCTGGTAGGTTTACATCTTTACTATACTAATAAAGGTCTTGGCTGCTTTCTCGTAGCCATATTTGGAGCATATACATGGTGTGTCCTTTCAATTGACAGTTCATGCTGTGGAATACCAGTCCAGTTGCTTATTTGTGCCTTCATTAAATTAATACAGTCTATTCCTTCTAGAGTATCTGTTAGAGCCGAAAGTCTAAGATTTTCCCTTAGATGCTTTGCCCCCTAATTCTATCATTTTTAAACATTTCTTCTTGCTCAGTCTCATACTGTGCCAGCCTCTTCTTCATTTCAACCTCTGATTTTTGCAGTTTCATATGCTCATCTGAATATCATTTTAAAGCTTCTTCCATTTTTTTCTAGTGTTTTGCTATTTGGGTCGATTTATTCCTTAAGTGTTTAATTTATTTTAATCAGCTGTGAACACATGTGACTTATTTATTTCTCTAGATTACTGGAAGCCATGTCTTGTACCAAAGCTGGAGCTAGAGCTGGAGCTGTCACTGCTTTTTGCTGAACAGCATTCTTCCCAGTCAGTGTTTTCTGTTCACCTTTTCTAGTTGGTTTTCTATCAGGCTCTTTTAATTTCTTTTTTGCAGGCATCCAGGCAATTAACTTACTAGCCAGTAACTGAATTTTATTCAGATTGACAGTATCTCTGGCTGCAGTTTCTCAGTCTGTATTTTCATACTAGGACAGCTGAAGTCAAGGTGTTGATCATTGTGCAGCCATTTTGGAAGTCCCCTTAAGCAACTATTTTTGATAATAACTCTACAGCACAAAAACCTTTAGCACAATGACTCAGGCAACAAAAGGTCGAAAGGATTGTTGCTAAATTTAGGGAGTCTATAACAAAAACAAAATAACCAGAGCTCCTATAGAGGTATTAGGGATATTTCAGAAATTTTATGAAAAATTGTATAAAGCAAAGAAACATGGAAATAAAGAGAGAGCACAAATGTAAATACTTATAGAGGTCTTAATTTTGCCAAAGTCAGAGGTAGATAAGACTTAACATCTAACATTTAAGATATTAGGAGATGAGATAAAAATGGTGATGCATAATGAATCTTCAGGAAAGTCTCCCGGAACAAATGGTATTCCTCTGGAAGTTTGGAAGTTAAAACAGAAGAAAAGTGATAATGATTTGAACGAGTTTATTTAACAGTATTTTATAATGAGGGGAAGTACCAACATCTTGGAAGAAATCTGTGGTGGCTCTATTTCCTAAAGATGATAAAGACGGTAATAATTCTATGAGAGAGCTGAGTCTTTTCATTTCTTGAGCTGATTATAAATTCATTTTAACAGTCTGCATCCCCTTTAGCTAAGGTCTTTGAGTCTCCAGTACATAGTTACATTGCATTTTTGCTGTTTTAAGTGGCCTAGCTGTTGTTATTCAGCCCTGGTTCATTTAATTCTTGTGTACGGAGTGCATGTCAGGCTAGTCCAGGACTTGTCTTTGTACTGGAGCAGTTTCAGGCCAATCAGCTCAGGCTAAGGGTTTGAGAATTCCAAAGTTGCTGTTTGCTGTGATCTTTTAAATTACTGATGCATTGTAATTGTTCTACAAGGCAGAGAAAGACAGATAACTGTTTTAATTTCTTGATATGATTTTAAATTCATTTTAACAGTTTGTATCTGCTTTACCTAAGGTATCTAAGGCTATATTAGTGATTCCAGTACGTAGTTGCACTACATTTTTTTTGCTGTTTTAAGTGGTCTAACAGTTGTTATTAAGTTCTGGTTTCATTCTTGGGTACTGAGTGTATGTCAGGCTAGTTCAGGACTTGTCTTTGCATTAGGGCAGTTCTAGGCCAATCAGCTCAGAGCTAAGAGTTTAATTGTTTTTTCATCTCACCCACCCTATTGTAGTTGTGTTATTGTCTGTCCCTTATAATAATTTGACAACATAATTCCCTTCCTCTCCCCATTTACTGTCTGTTGACAATAAGCACGTAAGTGTCATTGTGCAGTCTCTTCCATTAAACTACTCACAGGCTAAAAGATATTTGATAAACTTGCTTAATATTGAGTGTACTGATACTGCCTGCATTGATTTTGGTATCAAACTAGTGAGGCTTTTCACTATAATTAGTTCACTAGTTCTTGCTGGTGGCAGAAGAAGGTTTCCAGGCTACTTGTTTTCTATTCAAGTTTAAATACTCACTAACAAGTCCACCTAAACATTATTCTTAAACCAAGCTCCAACCAGTTACAGTCATCCCTGCCTCCAGAGTTATTCCTGTTGGTATCATGGACCAGCACTTCCCTACAACTTCTCTAGTCAGCCTGATTGAGATGAGTATCTTCTGTGTAAAAATTGTCTCATGCTGTCTGACAATCATCTATTACTCAAACAGCATAACACAGTGTGTGAGAGATGTACATATATAATATCCTTGGAGACACAAATCTCACACACAATAAACTCAGACACCAAAATCGTCAGCAGTACACCATACATCATACCTCCCCAAGGGGTATACTGAGGTTCTAAAAATTAACTTGCCTAAACCTCAAAGACCTCCAAAACACAACACAGGTACAAAGCACACTCAGCATATTAAGCCTGCTTCTTCACATAACATAAGGAGTCACAAAGTCACAGATGCTGAGCCGATAAAGCAACCATTGACCCAACCAAACCAAATATCCTTGTTATAGGTGACTCTATTGTAAGACATACAGATGTGCGGCTTACCACTCTGAAGAAGGAAAGAGTCTGGCAGATCATGTCAGTCTGTCAGATCATGCATGCACTCAAATCTTGTGCTGTAGTGCTAGTGTTAAGTACTGTGTACTCCAGCTTGGGGTACTATGTAAATAGGGGTTTTAATCTCACAGCAGTCAGTGAGTGTGTGTGTGTGTGTGTGTGTGTGTGTGTGTGTGTGTGTGTGTGTGTGTGTGTGTGTGTGTGTTTTTAGTCAGGTGACAATTTTATCAGTGTCAGTGGCACAACAGATAACACACTCACCTTTGGGGCAGAAGGCTGTGGGTTCTATTCCTGCACCAAGTTGATTGAAAGCTGACACTGCAGTGCAGCATTAAGAGGGGGGTGCTGCACTCCTGAGTGTGTTGTCCTTCAGATGAGAAGTTACTTGTGTGCAGAGCTCATTGTTAATCAAGCCATCTATACTGAGCCATAAGATATAGCAAACCTACTGTCTGACAAATTCAGCTCCAACTTTACCCCTCTTTCCCCAACAACCTTCCTTCAGGAAACAGTATCAGATATAACTCCCCCTGCTATCACTAGTGAACAGGACCTTAATGCTCTCTCTAAGGCCAAAAACACTTCATCAATGGGCCCAGACAATATCTAAGGATGTCTTCTAAATAGCATGAAACATGACCCATCAGGCTATCTAAAATTGCTATTTAACTGTAGCCTCCAAACAGGCTTTGTGCCTCATGAATGGAGAACAGTAGCAGTCATCCCTCTGTACAAACATGGGCCATCTACAGACCCTGGAAACTACAGACCCATAAGTCTTACTAGTCTCATATACAAAGCCGTGGAAAGAATTATCATGGAAATGATCAATGATGACATAGGAAACCTCCAGACACTGGACTCCACCCAGTTTGGTTTTATCAAGGGCAGGTCATGCCTATTCTACCTGGTAGACTTGTTTGGGAAGGTCAACAAAACAATGAATGAGGACAAAATGGTTCAGACTGCCTACCTTGGCCTAGCCAAGGCATTTGACACAATACTGCACTTGGGCATTATTGACAAACTCAAGAGGTTAGGTATAAACCCTTATGTCACCCAGTGGATAGCCAGCTAGCTCACAGATAGGACATAGGAAGTTAGAATTAGGGAGTTCACCTCTACAGAGGGCCAGTCACAAGTGGAGTCTCTCAGGTATAGGTCCTGGGACCGCTCCTTTTTGGCATTTACTTCTCTGAAGTCAAGGCCAATGTCATTGGCCTCTGGCTGACTAAATTTGCAGATGATTGCAAATTAGGAGCTATCATTAAATCCCCCACCAACACCAATGTTCTCCAGGAAGGGCTGACACAGAAAAATAACTGGCGTCAGAGCCATGGACTACCACTAAATGCCAAGAAATGCATAACAGTATCCTTTGGGAAGTCATCCATCCCTGGTAAATATCATATTGACAATACACCCCTAAGAGCTGGACTTGGGGGGGAAACATAGGCAGTAATCTAGCCTTTGACCTTCATGTGTCTACAGTAGTGAGGAAATCATTCTATGTTGTGCAACTTATAAAGAAAGGTATGGCATCAAAGTCCAAATAAGTCATTGTTCCACTCTGTCTGGCATTCATCAGACCTATCATTGAGTACAATGCTCCATTTGGTATGCACCAAACCAGGCATATCTAGCAACTGGAACATCCACAGAGGTTTCTCGCTAAAAGAATACAGGGCTTAAGTAACATGCTCTATGAAGACCATCTTAAGGTCCTATCCCTGTATTCTGTCTCCTACAGGTTGTTGAGGGGAGATCTATGCCTGGCATACAAGACATTTTCAGACCCCACTTTGATGGACCTCCTGCATATCCACAAATTAAAAGTACCAGAATTACCTGTTGCAATGTATTTTATTTTGTAGAATGTACTACGTAGTTATGTGGAGCTTTTCTCCCCGGACCTCTGAAAAAGGGCTCTGGCTCAGTCAGACTTTTCCGGTCAATAAATGTGAAATAAAAATAAAGATTTAAACCTTGCCTGTGATATAAATAGGACCTGATGGAGAGACAGGTATGTATCCCAGAGATGACCCATTCTGTGGAAAAGACTCCCCATCCATGAGAAGCAGAGTTCCTTCCTAACCCAATTCAAGTGTAACTTGAACAACTGGATGGGGAACAGGAAATTCATACTTGGTATTAACATCTTTGTCTCTAATGGACACAGGCAGCCTGTAAATGGTTTATCTCTCAAATCCCTGTTTACACTTAGCAAGGGTATGAGAACTTGTCAGAGATTTAGGATGCATGGTTAGGCTTAAAAAGGTCCATATGGTCATTAGGCTAGAAAACGCCTATGAACCTATGAAGTCCTTGAAGAGCAAGCACCAGTATGACTCTGTCATAGTTCACACCGGTGTCAATGACTTGAGGTGTACCTCCCTGGACTATATGAAGAAAGACATAATGGAGCTCTCAGGCTATGTGTCCAAGGCAGGTATGAGCCCAGCACTGAGCAGCATTCTACCTTCTCCAAGGATGATGCAGCAATATGACCAAAAAATAATTGACTTCAGTAATTGGCTGTTTTCAAAGGGGATCCAGTATTTGTTAGCCAAAGAGGATATGATTGACACACCACACTTCTTCACCAGGGATGGCCTTCATCTGTCCCCTCTAGGGTTTCAACTATTGGCGAACACATTGTCCACCCCTGTAATGCCTTTCTTAGGCAATACCAACCTGATAAACCTATCAACATAATGAAACAAGCAAAAGAAAATATGAAGGTGTTAATGATCAATGCTAGGAGCCTGAAGAAGAAACTCCACTCACTCTAAACCCTTCTCATCTTAGAAAACATTGACATTTGTGTAGTGACTGAGACATGGTTTAAAACAGCAGACAGCGTACCTGCTTGGCAGGGATGTAACTCCTTCCACATGTTTAGACCAGCTACTGTGCAGGAGGGGAAAAAAAGTGGAGGTGTATCAA